>NC_141151.1:23933174-24198174 GCF_053477565.2 Lygodium microphyllum
TATTGATTGAAACTCATGCACCCTCCTCTACCAACTGGGCTATGCTCATTGGCTAGTGTGCTTGCTACTAATTTGTCCTTCATTTGATCTTCTTCTCCCCCAATTTTTATAAACTTTTGTCTCATTGGAAAGGTAAGTATCCAAAGCATTCATTATAGCAACCCCTATCCAACGTGCCAAAAGGTTATAAAACTTGAGTGATTTCTTAAGCAATTTTTTTGAAGTGTATAAGTATCCAAAGCATTCATTGTAGCAACCTCTATCCAATGTACTAAAGGATTATAAAACTTAGGGGAGAAGAAGATCAAATGAAAGGACAAATAAGTAGTAAGCACACTATGCTACATTAATAGCTTGCTTGAGAAAGGAGAAAAATTATGGAGATGAACTTATCTCTTCTCAAAGGATGTAGTACTCTCTAGGGGGCTACTTCCTTCCCTACATCACAAAATTTAATTAAGAGTTTTTTTGCCATTCATATTTTCATGAAAAGCTTATAGACTTGGATCTACATGGAAAAGCATAGAGACTTGCATCTACATGATGGAAAGCATAGAGAGTTGCATCTACGTGATGGACTTTTAAAATCAATTTGGCACAAAAATAGTGACTTTGTGAAAAGAATGTTCATATGTAAATTGTAATGGGTTTTAAAAATACTTCATGAATGTAGGCCATAAAAAGCATTTCTTGATACAAGCTTGACATTGGAGCCCTAGGTAACATAGTAATACAATATAAGTGAGAGATGACATAAAATCAACTAGAGACTTCAATCCAAAAGCCCACATCGCGACAAGGTAGTCTTTTATTTTAAATTTTTTTTTTGTGGTGGGGGTTGGGGGGGCGTTAATAAAACAATAGATCACACATAAAGCCAATTTTCAAAAGTTCAGCATTGGATATTCTTGTACATTGTACTATTTTTATTTATCAATTGCAACACTAACTTTCAAACCAAACTTGTTATATAGGTGTAGCTAATGTTGTTTTTCTTCATTGAGAAAAGCATTCTACATATCACATTTTAAGCAATCAAGCTCAAAGAAATACATGCATTTGACCAAAAAGAAGCTTTGGAGTACTATATGAGGTAATAGACTGATCATCATCCTATTCTCTACTACCTAGCATGGTTGATGTTGTTGGCCAAGCCCAGTAACTGCACTTTGCCTAGTTGGCATCATTGTGAAGCTAATGAGACTATGCCTCACTCACTTTGCATTTTTGTGAGCAAAGGGAAGCACACATAGTTGCTTCCCTTTCCTCAACAAATAAAACAAAGACTGCATGCAAGAGATGGTGTGCTTTATGCATAACAAGGCATTTTGAGAGTTAGTTGAATAATGAAACAAATAATCGGACATTGAATATAGGTTTTATATGAGTCAAACAATTCTGAAGATTGAGGAAGAATCTCTCTCTCTTTATCACACACACACACACACACATGGACGGACATCATCATCACATAGCATCTAAGATGAAACATGATGTCTTTTTCCTCTCAATCTAAGTTTTTTCTTGCTATGATTTCACAATTGCACACTCTAATACAAATGTCTTACTTTCATGTGCAAGTTATGCATCACTTTTCTTGGCTCTCTTGGTTGATTGCTTCCCTTTGCTCATGCCTTATCATCTCAATCTATTTCTTAGTGAAGTAGTCATTGCCAATAACATCATGGACATTAGGATTTACAAACATTAAATTGCAAGTTAGGGGGCACTTCTATCCACATCAAAAGCAGCTATCAAAGAGATATGTCATCTTCAAATTTGTAGGGTTACTTTATTGTTCAAGCTTACAATTACACTTACACAATGCATTATAGTTGGTTTCTATTTCTTATGTCTTAGTGTTGCTAAAACTTTAATAATCACACATGGCTTTTCATCCTTTTGTAACACATTTTGGTTATTGAGGACACATTTTATAACTTTAGATTCTATTCACCCCCCTTGGTGTGTGTGTGTGTGTGTGTGTAGGCCATCCAATACTATCACGATAACAAAGACTACATGGACCATTTGTGGAAGAAAATACTCATGTTGAATCTGAAGATTTTGATGCTTTTGATAAAACTTATGATAGTCTCATTGAGGATATGCATCAGCTTACACTCAATCAAGGTCCACACCAACCAACAAAAGAGTGGTATAATCTTTTCATGAAGACTTTAACAATGGGTATTATGATTGGAATGCATATGATGGGGATGCATATGAGGATAATTATGGTTATGATCTAATGGATTATGGATGTGATTATAGGTATTATGGGGATACTTCTTTCTACCCATTTGATCTGGGTGGTCAAGATCATGTGATTGATGATAGTTTTCTTATCTTTGATCATTATTATGTTGGAATACTATTTGATTTGGAAGGATATGGGATGGCTTTTGGATCTTTTTAGACTGGCATCTATCTTGGGACAAAAAAAATTATTCTTTAAGAGGTTTACTTGGTTGAAAACTAGTCATTTTAGCCCCTATTCTATAACATGCAATTTACAGATAGCTTACTCTTTTGGCTCAATTTTAATTATGATTTGCTTACAAAGAATCAACACCAATATGGACTGAAAGTATGTCAAATGAGTTTTCTTTTGACCTGTAACACACTTGATTTGGATAAGCCTATGAAAAGTTATTTTAGTACAACAAGGTCTCTAGTAGACAACATGTTGTCTATTACTTGCAGGTGTCTTTTCATGGAGTTATAGTGGTCCAGTTCTTAGCTTTATCATCTAAAATAGATATACATATTATGATCTACTTGGTTTTGCACTATCAATTTCATCCATTCAAGGATACATATTCGACATTTCTCAATTTTTGTAGGCATTGTAATAGAGTTGTAGTTTGACTTCCTTACATTTCAACCATCGTAATAATACTCAAAAACTCTGTTCAAAAGAGATGTCAAAGTGCATAACATTCTTGACTAAGGTAGGGGACCATAAGGCTTGAATTCTTTAAGCCACCTTATTAAGTGTCACTACCATGCAAAGTTGGGTGATGACAATCTTGAAAGGAGATATCTACAATTGGAACCTTGAAAGTTTAGCTCTCTAAAGTCACATTGCATTCGTCATCAATATACAACTTCATTGTGACGATCTCTCTTCATATTACTTTTGCAATGTCAAAACAAAGCCTCCATCTTAATTGAGCCCAAGGATTGAGAATCTTTTGGATGATAATGGGAAAAATAGCCATACAAACTTTAAAGGATGCAAATCTAATGATTAAATGAGTAGTGAGGGGCCATATACACTACACCATATGAAGGGTATACCAATGAAATTTAACATGGAAAAATATGTAAAATTATTTTGAGATGTTGGCAGTTGGACCCCGCCATTGGAATATGCATTAATAAAAGCTCCGGAGCAAGTACACAAGTAATAGCATCAAAATATGCATTGGGAGATTGACCATTGGTGCACAATCCCTGGCATGTATACCGGCACACCCAAGGAAATTATTTTCTATGCTTACATTGACGTGAGAAATAAAATATTTTTGGTGAACATATTAATGTGCGTAGAGGAAGAAAAAATAGCAAGGATCTAGCCCATTGATGGGTCAAATCTTTGCTATTTTCCATGTCTACTACCCTATCAAGCATGGTTTATATGTTTCATAGATGTACATATTGCAAAATTTTAAATACAATTCACAATTAGAAGACTAGTTAGTATTAAAGATAGTTCATAAGGGCTATTGTACATGTGATTTAAACATGTAATATATTATCCCATGTGTCTAGCTGGTGCATAAGGAGCTCGATCTCGAGGAAGGGATGACTGTCGTAGTCTATGAGGATCTCCATACGAAGATGTATGTATGGTATGCGGGGTGAATGGAGGCCCTTCCAAGTCAAGACTTCCATTCTCAATAGCTCTTTGTTAGAATTGACTTCCAAGATATGATACTCCTATAACTATCAAAATCAAGTTGATGAAAATATATGCAATCATATGATCATCCATATTGATGTAATTAGAGTGCATGCGAGAAGCGAGCTATTGGAGTGAGCTTTTTTTGGCAACCTCAAGTTTTATTCCACATAGTCCACTTGGTCCTCTTTTTCTTTTGGGCATATTCAAGCACCAATGCTGCTCCTCCATTGCCACCACCACCACCACCACTGCTACCACTACATCTTACTCTCCCTCTCCTCATTAGAACCACAACCAATTCTCATCTCTCTCTCTCCTCATATGTTGGGGACTAACCACCAACATCTCACTCCCCTCAATAACATTACCACCACTAGCACTGCCACCACCACATCTTACTCTCCTCCTCCTCATCAGAACCACAATCAATTCTCCTCTCTCTATCTCTCCTCATCTGTTGGAGACCAACCACCGACATCTTACTCCCCTCAATAACATCTCTCTCTCTCTCTCTCTCACACACACACACACACACACACACACACACACACACACATTCTTGGAGATCCACAACATGCATCTCCCTCTCCTCCTCTCCCTTAATAACACCCTCTTTCTCTATCTCTATCTCTCTCTCTTTCTCTTTCTCTCTCTCTCTCTCTCTCAACACGAGTAGTTTTCTCTCTTTAACTGCTTTACATCACTACATTAAGCTTATGTGATTATTTTTTATAATATTATCACAATGTTAGTGGTCGAATGTAACGTGCCCGCCCCTCAAATTGCGGGACACGTCTTAGCAGCCCATCGAGAGATCAATCTAGAAGACGCCGCCCGACACTCCCAAGGAATGATACGGGGTTTGCCAATTAGGGTCTCTTGAGTCTGCCTTGCAATGGAACTTATCTGGCCATTCCCACTAGGATCGACCTGAAGTCCGGGTTCCTAGCAGTCAAGTCTTCCTAACAGCCTTCTAGCATCGGTTGACAGCTGCTTCACTTTGCATAGATACAATTGGATCCAAGCAGATTCATACCGCACTTGGTTCAAAGAGAATGGAAAACGAGAGGGAGGCATCGCTCGACCTCTCTCCCGTTGGCATAGTCCCATTCCGGTCTCCTAAAATGATATGAACCAAGATTCTAACCAACATTCTCCAAGGTCATCGCTCGACTGTTCCTAATATTCCTCGTTAACATTTCCTTTGAGGAAAGCTCTTGGCTAACTGAGACTAGCCTTTCGTAGGATAGACCCATTGATCACATCCCCTACGCTTCCCTTGGGGGTTGTTTTAGTTATCTAATTACCTACCACATTATGTTTGACACATAAAAGTAGCTTTCTTAATTAACCCGTTAATCACAGGTTCCTTTACGTAACTTAGGGCACTGACACGAAGACAAGATAAAACAAGATGAAACACTTCCTTAACTTATCTTCAGATTAATGTTTATCTCCTGCCATACAGGAGAATTAAGTGTTCCTTTTTGCCTCCGCAGAAAAATCCTTTCGTCTTTCGGCAATAAAACCCAAAGGTTCATCCTACCAAGATTCCGCCTTGTAACTAGTATCAAGGCCTCGAGATCCCATCTCGAGTCATGTAGAACACTTGTGTAGGGCCTGGAGGCATTGGGATTTATGGCCAGAGCCTCCACTGGCACCCAAGCATCCTCCTACGCTAAGTAATTTCCATGGAGAGACCTCTCGTGGTAGGTTCGGTCCACATTCCCGGCGCGGATTCACAACCCCCTTGGTTAGGGTTTGGCGGTTCGCAGGGGGTAGCTAGCGCCATCCTTCCTTAATTATCCCTTTAGGAAATCAACCATAGCTGAAGCAACTAGCTTAAAAACAATTACTAGGGAAAACATCCCTTTTGTTTCCATGGCAATCAGTCATCTCAGACCCAGCCATGCAATCATCAATCACACCCCACTTGGGTTAACATCCAAAACCACATTAACAAACAGTTGAATGCAAAACCTCTTGCTTCAAGGCATCGCAATCCCATTGCATGCACAATTAGAATTTAACTTGGATGTATCAAAACACTTGCTCAAGGGATTTACACCCTTTTCAAACAACCAAGCATAACTTGGGTCAACAATCCATTTAGGGTTAGGTCACTAGCTTTAATTAAGCTAGGAGTGTATCCATTTGCGATAGTCCACAGCAAGATCGATAAAACAATTCGTAGGTAATTATACTTATTCCTAATGCACCGGATCTCATGAAGGTCTAGGTTTATATCCATCGGTGCAATTGCATCCTATGAACGGAAACTATCATTTCATGTGTTTCTTTTAGTCATCATCGCGAAGCATGAATTCTAAATGACTATTCATGCACTGAACTGGTTTAACAGGTATTATTTTATGTGAAATAATGCGAAAAACTTATCATTTTATGTGTGTAAAAGCTATCATTTTATGCATGTAATCGAGCACTTAGAGTAAACAAAAACCCTAAGACTCATCCTTGTTTCATGCACGTAGCTAACCCCTTCATTTCTTCCACGAGAAATAATACGTAATTAATTATAAAGCTTAAAGAACCTGGGTTTGATTCGTGATTGTAGGGGCATTCGTTGCATTGGTTGCTCTGCTTGCCTCTCCCACATCACCGGTACCAATGGTAGCTTTGGCACCTACGCTTCCCGTGACTTTCTTCTTGCGGGCCCTTTGCCATGCGGAGGTTGGACAGTCCGGACCTCAATGGCTTTTAGGATGATAGGCTCGGGTAGGAAGGATCGTTAGATGGGGGTCCTTCACCGAGGGGGTGGTTTGAGTGTGGCTCCTCGAACCCTCACCTCTCACCAACTCTCTCCCTCTCTCCCTCTCTCTCTCTCTCTCTCTCTCTCTCTCTCTCTCTTCTCCTTCTCTCTCTCTCCCTCTTCTTCTTCTTTTCTTCTTTTCTTCTTCTACTCTCTCTCTTCCTATTCTTCTTCTTCTTCTCCTACTCTCTCTCTTCCTATTCTTCTTCTTCTCTCTCCTTCTCTCTCTCTCCTCTTCTTTCTCTCCTGCTCTTCTTCTCTCCCTCTCCTCTTTCTCTTCTCTCTCTCCTTCTCTTCTTCTCTCCTTCTCTTTCCCTTCTACCTCTTCTCCTTCTCTCCCTCTTCTCTTCCTTCTTCTCCTTCTCCCTCTTCCTCTCCTTCTTCTTCTCCCCCTCTCTCTTCTCTTCCTTCTTCTCCTTCCCCCTCTTTCTCTCCTTCTTCTTCTCCCTCTCTCTCTTCTCTCCCTCTCCCTCACTTCTCTCCTTCTTTCTCAACCTTCCTCTTCTTCTTTTTCTTCTACTCCTCTCTCTTCTCTCCCTTTTCTCTCCTTCTCCTTCTCCTTCTTCTCCTTCTCTCTCTCCCTCTTCTTCTCCTTCTCTCTCTTCTGTCACTTCTTCTCCTTCCCTCTCTCCCTCTCCTTCTTTTCCTACTCTCGGGGGGGGGGGGGGGGGGGGGGGGGGTCTGCCTAGTGAACGAGGAGGAGGGGGAAGGATTCAGTTGGAGTCCTAGGGGGGCGCTCTGCCCAGCGAATGAGGAGGGGGGGAGGATTCAGTTGGAGTCCCGGGGGGGGCGCATCGTCTATACGTCAGGAAGGAGGGGCCGCTTGTCATCGATGCAGGGAGGGGGAGGCTTTATAGAGGGAGGAGGTGGTATGGGGAGGTGTCAAGATTGTGGGAGAGAAGGAAGGAGTCTCACTTATAGCATTCTCGCTTGCACAATGGGGGAATACACACAAAGGTGGAGGCTGAAAACAATTTTTCTCTTCTTAGTTGTGTAAGCCAAAAGAACTCTCATACAAAGAAATAGAAGAACCCTATATATGGGTCTCAAACCAAACTCAACTAACTAAGGTGGCATACTAACTGAACCACGAACTAGAGTAGATAAGGATAGCTGTCATCTAGCTATTATTCATGGGCGGTGTACCAATTGCATCTACAGCTAACAAGTCGATGACATAAATGCACAATGGTCACCCTGGCATATCATGAGTAGAGCGCGATATAAATGCACAACGGTCACCTTGGCATATCACGAGTGGAGCTCGATATCTCAACGCTCCCCCTCGAGCTCAATCCCAATCCCTGCACACCAAGCAGGTCTCTGAACTTGCGCAGCTTCTCTACACCCAATGCCTTCGTAAATATGTCAGCTACATAATCCTCTATGCTGACATAAACTAGATCAATAAGACTTAGTAAAACCCTCTCCCGCACATAGTGATAATGCACCTCAATGTGCTTTGTTCTAGCATGATAGACTGGGTTATTTGCCAAGTGTATACTACTCATGCTGTCACAATAAATGACAACTGGCCCATCTGTAGGCTGATGCATATCATAAAGTAGCTTATGCAACCAAGCTACCTCACATGCAGCCATTGCTGCACCCCTGTACTCAGCCTCTGTAGGCTGTTTCTTGCTGCTCCAAGTGACTGCAGCACTTCTAAAAGAGAATACATATCCACTGGTAGATTGTCTATCAGAAATACTACTAGCCCAATCAGCATCAATGTATCCATGCAACTGTATCTGAATCCCAATCTCATAAAATAGTCCATACTGCAATGTGGACTTCACATACCTGAGTATGCGTCTAGCCGCATCCAAATGCGGTTTCCTTGGAGCCTGCATAAACTGACTTACCAATCCAACAGCATAGCTCAAATCTGGCATGGTAATAGTCATATAAATCAAAATTCCTACTATGCGCCTGTACATAGTAGGGTCTTCTAGAACCTCACCTGCATCTGCACTCAGCTTCACATTCTACTCCAAAGGAACTGAAATAGGCTTACAGCCTGTCATCCCATATTTGGACAGCATGTCCAATCCATACTGCCTCTGCAAGAGCCATATCCCACTTGGGGATCTTATCACCTCAATGCCCAAGAAATAATGTAGCTCTCCCAAAACCTTCATCTCAAACTTCTGCTTCAATAGCATTTTCACATGAAGGATATCTTCATCACTATCACCTGTGATAATCAAATCATCAACATAAATGACAAGCAGCATAATACCTTTCTTTGTTTTTCTCACATAAAGTGAGAACTCTACCTTGGAAATTTGAAAGCCAATAGTGACAAGATACTGTCCTATCTTGTCAGACCATGCTCTAGGTGCTTGCTTCAAGCCATACAAGGCTTTCTTCAACCTGCAAACAAACTCAGGATGAACAACATGCACATAACTTGGTGGCTGCTCCATATAGACCTCTTCTTGCAAATCACCATGCAAGAAGATATTCTTTACATCCATTTGATGTAAAGACCATCCCTTTGATGCAGCCATAGCAATGACTTTTCTTACAGTTGCCATCCTTGCAACCGGACTGAATGTTTCTTCATAATCAATGCCATATGTTTGTGCATACCCCATTGACTACTAATCTTGCCTTGTATCTGTTCACAGAACCATCTGCATTGTGCTTCACCTTATAAACCCACTTACAACCAATTGCATTCTTATCTTTAGGCAAAGGTACCAATTCCCATGTAGCATTTGCTTCCAAAGCATCCATTTCTTCAGCCATGGCTTTCTCCTATTTTTCTTTTTCCATGGCTTGCTCAAAAAAAGTGGGTTTTGGTTCTTGTATCACTTTGACCATATAGGCATAGTGAATGGCTATAAATCCATCATATTTCAGCCTATCCACAGGATACCTAGCTCTGGTAGACCTGCGCAAAGTAGGCTCACTTTTAGATGCTCTCAAAACATCCCTGGTCTTCCTTACTCCATGTGTAACAATAGAAGGAATACCCAACTCATCATCAATGCTCTGTTCTGAGCCACTGGATTCACCATCCACATAAGAGTGACCTACATTCACATCAAACATGGGCTGATCTACCTTCTCTTTTCCTTTTCGTAAAACCTACATACCACTATCTGCATTGTTTTGAGGAGATTCTCCTGATCTCAATCTGCCTGTCCATGGCGAAGAATGTGAACCACTACTAGAGGACACTCCAGGTCCACTAATATTTTGTGATTGCTGCTGTGAAATCTGTGCAACATTACCATTTTGTGCATCTACATCATCAATCACATTTATTGGTTTATACCAGCTACTCATCTCATAAAAAACAACATCTCTGCTCACTGTAAACTTACGAGTAGAAGGGTTATAGCATCTATACCCTTTCTCTGTAACCAATAAAGATACACTTCTCAGCTTTTGGATCCAACTTGGATCTCAACTCATTTGGCACATGAACATAGACAATGCAACAAAAAATTTTCAAATGAGAAATATCTGGTTTCCTACCAGTATACCTCTCCTCTGGAGTCATCCCATGTGTTGTTGTAGTGGGAGTCCTGTTCATTATGTAGACTGTTGTAGCAATTGCTTCAGCCCAGTAAAAATCTGGCAAGTCTTTTTCATTGAGCATGGCACGAGATACCTCTCCAATATGCCTATTTTTCCTTTCTGCAATTCCAGTTTGTTGTGGGGTATGACTGCATGAATATTGCTGCTTTATGCCATGCTCCTGCAGGAACCTTGCAAACTCATTTGAGAGGTACTCTCCCCCTCCATCTGATCTTAGGCATTTTATTTGCAAGCATGTTTCTTTTTCAACCATAGCTTTAAGAGTTTTGAAATGCCCAAACACTTTACTTTTCTTTTTCATAAAATACATCCAAACTTTTCTGCTATAGTCATCAATAAAAGTGACAAAATAATGACAGCCTCCAATAGATGCAGCTTTAGTAGTCCACACATCAGAGGGATTAATTCCAATGGCTTCTTACTCTCTTGAACATGTTTAGGAAATGGTTTCCTTGCCCGTTTTCCAAATTGACAGGCTTCACATACCTTATGCATTTCTGCAACCTTGAATTTAGGCAATCCTGCAACAATATTTTGGGCCTGCATTGATTTAAGTCATTGTACATTAACATGACCAATGCGTTTATACCAGATATCAATATCTGCAACTACACCGGTCCCATATGCAAACATTGTTGCACTCAATTCAGGCATGTCTGCATGCAATGTAAACATTCCGCCCTTCTTATTTCCTTTTGCTATCAAGCGACCTTTATTTTTCATATCCTCAACAAAGCATCCATGAGGATTAAATTTGACCTGCAAGCCCTGCTCAACCATTTGACCAACAGAAACCAGGTTCTTGGTGATATTCGGGACATGAAATACATCCGACAGGTATTTCTTTGTCCCATCCTGCATAGACAAATGAATTTTTCCAATCTGCACAATAGGATGTGTAGTATCATCACCAGTCTCCACAAATCTTGGTTTTTCCATTTTCCTTGCATCCTGCATCCATTCTGCATGACCTGTCATGTGGTTTGATGCACCTGAGTCAATATACCACACATTGTTGCTTTCTTCTACACTTGTCACAGAGTTGGTCATGTGCTGCACCATAAACAAATACTCATTTCTGTCATCACCCTGTCTACTAGAAGATGCATAATTCCCTTGTTGCAATTTTCCATTCATGATGTCATTCTGCTTTTTATAGCAGTCTTTAGCCATATGACCCATTTTACCACAGTAGTAGCATTCAACGTTGCTGTTTGCATTTTGCCCTCTTTGCTATCCACCATGATATCTTTGGCTCCCCCTGTCTCTAGAGTTACCACGTCCTCCTCCATAGGACTGGTTTTCTTGAGTTTGCTGCATATTTTGATTTCTACCACGGCCTCCAGATCGGCCTCCTCTACCTCTGCCTCTACCTCTTCTAGCATTTGAATAGAAGACAGCTTCTTTTGAAGTTCCTCCTGAAGAAGATGCACCACCATTTCTCTGCTCCTTAGAAATTAGAAGAGCAATCAACTCCTCAAAATTAGGAAATCTTTCACGGACGGAAATGGATGTTCGGAATTGTGCATAATCCTTTCCTAGACCATTCAAGGCCACAGAAACTAAATCATCATCTTCCACTGGCGACCCAATGGAAGCAAGTGCATCTGCAATCTTCTTCACCTTCATGTGGTAGTCATTGATGCTCATACTTTCTCTTTGCACATTGTGCAACTCTTACTTGAGTTGCATTTTTCTAGCTTGCGTATTTGTGCTATACATTTTTTACCAAGGTAGCCCATGCCTCCTTTGGCGTACTTGCATCCTGAATATGCACAATCATAGAGTCTGAAATACTGATAGACAGCTAGTACATAACTTTTCTGGCTCTCTCATGCCATCCTTTAAATGCTTGCATTTGTTGTTGATTAGGAACATCAGGAAGAACTGGTTCCTCTTCATTTCCTGCAACAAATTTCCAATATCCTTTTCCCATAAGGAAATTCGTCATTCTAAACTTCCATGCTTGGAAGTTGTTCTTGTCAGGCTTTTCAGTGACAATCTGTAAAAGAGAATCAGACGCCATTACAGAACACTGCAAAAAATTCTGTCACTGTAAAAAACATAGCTTCAACCTCACAAGGGCAAATATGCAAAACTGACGAAAGTGGTATTTGACCACATAGTCACTTCCTAGTGACGCTTTTGCATCAACAGGCAACAAGGATGATTCTGTAACTCCCAATGTCTCTGCGTGTTGAGATTCAGCAATCACACTCACTAAATAGCCTCTTTGTATGGAGCTTCAGGGTCAAGGATATGCAGGCTAACCTATCCCATATGCACAATGGTGCCTATTGCAGTTTCCTACTTTCCTATAAAGCATTGTACTTGCTTCCTTTTCTTAATGAAATGATAGTACTCTTTTCTTTTCAGTGAAGTGTCAATGTCATTGTCTACATACACAAGATTGTGTTTATGAGTCCAAGTCTCAATCTTGGAACCTAATTCACTTGTGTAACAAACAGTGTCTTTGTCTTCTCCATCATGAGTCCACACTTCTCCTTTCATCCACCATAACTCACTGCCATGCTCTAGATCCCGCATTTCTCACATGGTATCAGAGCCCAGTCGGGCATGGCTCAGCTCGGCTTAGCTCTCCTCTGCTCTCTCTCAGCTCATGTTAATCTTTGGTTAGCTTAGTTCCATCCCATGACTTCATCTCCCAACTCTATCCTCACTGAAGCTTCCATGGCAGCCATAGCCAGCAGCACCCTGTCAGATTGAGCTGCTTATATCCCACTCCACAGGTCAAATCTCTTGGAGCTTCCTTCTGGAAAAGTATTCCCCAACTCACAAATTTTCCCCGTATCATATCAATCCAGGACATTTGGCTATCTGAAACTCAGCATTGTGAAAATTCCTAGTCACTGCCATAGTCTTCAACTGTGACCTGCAGGACATACCCTCCATGGAGCCTTCATATCTCTCTCTGTAGAGCATATCTTCAGGAACTTTCTTCTAGACATATCTTCCTTCACTCAGGGCGCTCCCTCCTGGCACAACAAACAACCACATTGGTGATCTACAGCCCTGGCATTCCACAAATTCGACATCGCTGCCCCAAACTCCACCGTGGCTGTTCGCGCCCTCTGCCTGCGTCGTGCTGTCCACGATCTGGACGATTTCCATAGGGCTTTGATAGCCCTTGACATAACTTCCTAGACATGTAAAATTTTTTGAAAATGATCAAGTATAGCTTTTGCAATCTGAGAAAAACCAGGCCCATGTCTCGGAAACCCTAATTCCACCATAGCCAAAATCTCTCAAGCTTTTTTTTCCTCAGTTTTTCTCACTCCTGACACTAAATCAAGCTAAAGACCACTCTAATCCATTGACCTAGCATCAAATCAAGGAGGGGAAGGACCTGAGAAGATTGAAGAACGACCGAATGATCCCGAACAAGAAGAATCAAGCTCAGTCAAGCTCAACATCAACACTGACATAGTGTGTTTTCACACTGTCACTAATTGTGTCTCTTGACACATTGCATTCTGCTCTTCTACTGATAAAATCTTAGAATTCTAGTGTTGATTTGCTGCTGATCGTGCAACCTCAACATGGGAAAAGACTCTCCAAATGCTCGATTCAAAGGAGTCGGGTTTCACACCTGGCAAACCCGCATCAAGCTCATCTTGATGAAAAAGGGTCTCTAGGCCATCACAAATGGCAAAGAGAAGAAACCTCGGGACGCGGACCTTGCAACTACTTGGCAAAAGAATGATGACAGAGCCCAGGCCATTATGAAACTGGAGCTAGACGACAGTCATATCCACCATGTGGATAACTGTGAGACCTCACAGGATACATGGAAGAGACTTGACACCCTATTCGGTGCACAATCTAAATCATCAAAGTATGGTCTCTTGATTGAGTTCTTCAGGCTTGAAATGACATCCAGCACATCACTTGCCATACATCTCAATTACATGGAAGGACTCCTAACCCAACTTGCAGGAATCAACATTAAAATGGATGAAGATGTTTGCATCGGTGTTCTACTTAAGAGTTTGCCTCCTGAATATAATAATGTATCAACAACTTTAATCAATATGCCAAATCCTGAACTTGTTGATATCCAAGCATCACTGTTAGAAGAGGAAAAGAAGCTAAAAACTAAGGAAGAACCAAGTACCTCTAGAGATGAGCATGCATTATATGTTGGCAATAGGTACAAAGGCAAGAAGGATCAACTCTTCTGTGACTTTTGCAAAAGGATCGGACACACCGAGAAGTTCTGCCACACAAGAAAGAGATCCCAAAAGGCCTATCTAGTCGCAGTCAAAGAAGAAGAAGAAAATGGAGCAAAGGAAGAAGAAGATGAAGATGAAGACCACCAGGATCGGAAGGACAAGAGTCATCAGTCCTACTCTCATAACTCTGATAGACTGTTTTAAAAGCCTTGTATTTCCTTGCCCTAATGCTTCCTGCCATAAGCTTTGTAAACTCCTTATGTAACTTGGAATTACAGTCCCTGTACACTTTGTGAGGCCCCTGTTACAGCCTCTGGATGTCCATCATGTTTTGGTGCCCACACTTAGCCTTTTCTGCAATAGCCTCTGGTGTCTACCATGTTTGTGGTGTGCCCACACTTTGCAGGTGGTTCTCATTACAGCCTCTACACACTTTGTGCCTTTCTAGTTGTGATTGAGGAGGGGTGTTGAGATTCAGCAATCACACTCACTAAACAGCCTCTTTGTATGGAGCTTCAGGGTCAAGGATATGCAGGCTAACCTATCCCATATGCACAATGGTGCCTATTGCAGTTTCCTACTTTCCTATAAAGCATTGTACTTGCTTCCTTTTCTTAATGAAATGATAGTACTCTTTTCTTTTCAGTGAAGTGTCAATGTCATTGTCTACATACACAAGATTGTGTTTATGGGTCCAAGTCTCAATCTTGGAACCTAATTCACTTGTGTAACAAACAGTGTCTTTGTTTTCTCCATCATGAGTCCACACTTCTCCTTTCATCCACCATAACTCACTGCCATGCTCTAGATCCCACATTTCTCACACTGCGCACAGGTATACGATGCAATTTCCACGATAACTTTTCATCGACCTGTAGAACAGTGGTCACATAGCAAAAAAACAGGGCATTTTCCTGAGTGCGTGTGGAAAACTTCCGCCTCCAAAACAGGCCCCAAAATGGCCTCGAATAAAAAAAATAAGGCAACCAAGGGCTAAAGCCTCTTCCGCAGCATATACTGCCCTCTTGCTACACCACGAAGGGCGTCTCAATCAGAGACAATGCACTCAAGTACTTTCCGGTTGTGCTACCTGCAGAGACTTGCTCCCAAAACAGAAAAATGAAAGCAACACTGGTCCTCTTACCAGAACACCGTGAACTTGGTTTGCTTTCTTGAGCTCCTTACCAAAAGCTTTGATACCATGTCAAGATTGTGGGAGAGAAGGAAGGAGTCTCACTTGTAGCTTTCTCGCTTGCACAATGGGGGAATACACACAAAGGTGGAGGCTAAAAACAGTTTTTCTCTTCTTAGTTGTGTAAGCCAAAATAACTCTCATACAAAGAAATAGAAGAACCCTATATATGGGTCTCAAACCAAACTCAACTAACTAAGGTGGCATACTAACTGAACCACGAACTAGAGTAGATAAGGATAGCTATCATCTAGCTATTATTCATGGGCGGTGTACCAACTGCATCTATAGCTAACAAGTCAGTGACATAAATGCACAATGGTCACCCTGGCATATCACGAGTGGAGCTCGATATAAATGCACAACGGTCACCCTGGCATATCACGAGTGGAGCTCAATATAAATGTACAACGGTCACCCTAGCATATCAGGAGTGGAGCTCAATATCTCAACAGGGGGGGAGGCGGCCATCTAACGGCCCCACCCGCCACCTCGGGGGCTGCATGCCCCCCTTTCTTCATTACTCTCAGGAAGCTGCTTTTATGTGTCAAACATAATGTGGTAGGTAATTAGATAACTAAAACAACCCCCGAGGGAAGCGTGGTGGATGTGATCAATGGGTCTATCCTACGAAAGGGTGGTCTCAGTTAGCCGAGAGCTTTCCTCAAAGGAAATGTTAACGAGGAATATTAGGAACAGTCGAGCGATGACCTTGGAGAATGTTGGTTAGAACCCTGGTTCATACCGTTTTAGGGGACCGGAATGGGACTATGCCAACAGGCAGAGAGGTCAAGCGATGCCTCCCTCTCGTTTTCCATTCTCTTTGAACCAAGTGCAGTATGAGTCTACTTGGGTCCAGTTGTATCCACGCAAAGTGAAGGGGCTGTTAACTGACGCTAGAAGGTTGTTAGGAAGACTTGACTACTAGGAACCCGGACTTAAGGTCGATCCTAGTAGGAACGGCCGGATAAGTTCCGTTGCGAGGCAGACTCGAGAGACCCTAGTTGGCAAACCCCGTGTCATTCCTTGGGAGTGTCGGGCGGCGTCTTCTAGATTGATCTCTCAATGGGCTCCTAAGACGTGTCCCGCAATTTGAGGGGCGGGCACGTTACAGTTGGTATCAGAGCAAAACTTCTTAATGATACATGATTGATTAATGTTTGGTTCATGGACATATCCTAAATAGAAATAACCTAAGTGGTATGGCTTGATTGTCAGGCACCTTCTGCACCCATGAATGCTGACATGCAAGAGAAGAAGTTCATTCTCAAGCAAATTAAGACACCCGAACTTGATGGCAAGGGAAGGATTGTTCAAGCTGACGCCGAGATCTGGATTGAGTCCATGGAGGACTATTTTGAGGCAGCAAGAACTGCACCTGCTAACCAAGCCATGCTCACCAAACTTAAGCTTACAGGCGAAGCGAGACTTTGGTGGAAACACTGGTGCAGAGACCAAGCGATCTCGGAGGGGACAGTCACTTGGGATAAGCTTAAGGAAGCTATGTGAGGGAGGTATCTGCCACCTTCCTACCGCACACAAAAGATGAATGAATTCTATGACTTGAAGCAGCTAGGATTATCCCTTGAAGCATATTATTCAAAGTTCGTTTCACTCCTAAAGTATGCACCCCCAATGGATATGACGCAATAGGTGTCAAAGTTCTGTGTTAGGTTGAATCCGACCATAAACACTCGATTGGAATCAATGCGCCCAATCGGACTTGCAAGATGCATTACTCCGAGCGAATACAATCGTCCAAGAACTTAAATCAGGCAACTATGATGAAGATGACTCACGAGATCAAGACAAGAGGAGCTTTATCAAGCACAAAGTGAGCGCCCCCCCCCCCCCCCCCCCCCCCCCCCCCCCAATAGAACTACAAGCAAAGGAAAAAACTCTTTATAAAATAAGGCTAAAAGTTGGATTGGTCTTGTTCACAATTGAAATTCTTCAAACAATCCAGATTAAAAAATATGCATATACCCTTTTAATACGTTTATTTAACATTTTCTAGAATAAAGTCATATGATCAACTTTACCTCCCATATGATCATAGCTATGCTAAATACATGCTATAATTTCAGGGGGGAAGGGACAGCTTATATTAAACCATAGTCCACAAGGGATGATGAGTTCAGACAATACGGAAGATAAAATGTGATTGACTCCAAGAAGTAACTCTATGTATTGTAATTTATGAGCACTATATAATCCAAGTAATCCTCAAGTACAATACATTGATATGATGAAGAATATTTCATCTAGAAACCCTGGAAAGAAACCCAAGCAATACCTTAAGGACTCTTTGATACTCACGTCTCAGATCCTTCCTAGGCCAAAGCAACTTAAGGTGTGGGTGAATACTTCAATCTTCAACTATGATTATATATAAATTCTTGAAATTTTGTCCAAGCCTTCATACATCAAACTATGCATCTTATATAGAAGCTCACAACTTTACTTTTCATGCTAAAAGAATAGGCTTTTGCCTTTTATGCCTTGCTTTTTTCTTTTCCTTGTTTTTGTTTTTGTGTCGGTGGCTGCCTTGAGTTTGAATGCAACTTGTTTTGGCCATAACTTTGTCACATGAACTATGAATATGGTAATCTAAGTACTCAAAATGATTTGAATAATCCTAGTCTACAAGTAGCTTAGGCAAAATTGCAAAAATAATCTTAAAGTAGCGAAAAATGTAACTTTTCTTGAAATGCATCACTTTTTTACATTCTTGGGTTTGGATGACTTGTATCACTTAAGATAAGTCCTTGCATGTATTTTAGTCCACTAACGTTCTCATTAATTTATTAGAACTTAATAATGGATATTGAAACTATCTTGATAGACCAATTTTGCTCCTCCAAAATCTTGTAAAGATCATGTTTAAGTAATCCATTAGCACAGATTCAAAATACTTGTATAGATATATTTTCCTTGATTTTCCTTCACTAAACATATAGTCTCATGACAACATAATTTTTTATATTAAATCTAATATAAGAGAAGCTATATGAGAAGTAAGTTGGATATGAAATTTTGAAGTTGAGCATTTCTAAGTAATTGCACGTCTCAGGAAGTAATACGATAACAATATGATGATTGGTTTAAATAGGGTAGTCGTAGACTCACTTATAGGAATATTGATTGTGAAACCATACTTCACATGCAAGGCATAAGACTTACTTGATTACTTAGAAACTAAGACAAGAGACATATCACTTCACAAAAGCGAGGCTCAAAGGATATTTACAAGCCCTATTTAAGCATAAGATCCTACCCTGACAAGCCTCACAAGCTTCTTAATGTGAAACAAGATGGGATAAAATGCATCTATTTTCCATACCAAACTATAAACCCCTACAATTAACTAAAAGAAATGAAAGGTGAGAAGGATCGAAGCTTGCACGGGAGAGCTATGGTAGGAGAGCAAGAGCAAGAGAGAGAGAGACTCACAATGTGGGAGCTCCAACAATCATAATGTGTGACCGGCCTTCCCTTCATTCATTTGTCACTAAAAGAATAAAGAATAAAGTAATGGTGATGGGCGCCCGCCGCCTGTAGTGTGCAAGCACGCCGCTTGTAGTGTGCAGGCACGTGTACTGTCAGTATAGTAATACACGAGTGGCTAGGTGAAGGCCCCTTTACCCCCAACAACCTCCCACTTAAAGGAAAATCTGTCCCAGTGAGGAGTGAAAAAGAAAAATAAAAGAAAGTACAACATGTACACATGTACAACAGGATGAGAAAAGACATCATCACACCCATCAGTATCCCGAGGAAGGCAAAGCGCTCCATAGAGAGGCTTTTGGTGAGCAGATTTGTAGGATTCTGGTCAGTCGAGATCTTGACAAGGTCAACAGACTTGTCCTCAATGACTCCACATATGAAGTGATACCTCACCTCAATGTGTTTCGTCTTCACATGGAAGATAGGACTCTTGGCCAACTGAATAGCACTCATAGAATTCGAATGCAGTGTAGGGATAGCATCAATACCAAGGTCATGAACCAAAGGGCCTAACCATATGGGCTCCTTGCAAGCCTCATTGGCCGCAACATACTTTGCCTCAAAAGTGGAAAGAGGCATACAATTTTGCACCCTGGACATCTAAGAGACAGCATCTCTAGCACCGGTGAACACATAGCCAGAAGTGGATTTCCTACTATTTGTATATCCTGCATAAATTGGAGTCAGTGTACCCCATGACTCTTGTATCCTGGCTACCATAGCATATGCACATATCTGTAGTGCCCTTCAGGTACCTCATGATACCCTTCACGGCATCCCAATGCTTATTGCGAGGTGTAGCCATATAGCGTGCCACAACACCAATTGCAAAGACAATATTTGGATAAGTGGCTATCATGGCATACATAAGACTACCCAATGCAGATGCATAGGGAATCTTGGCCATCTCAGCCCTTTGCTCATCTATCTGCAGACAATCAACTTATGGTACCTTCACATAAGAAGGCAATGGACAACCAATCGGCTTCATGTCCTGCATGCGGAAGCGCTCAAGGACTTTATGAATGTACTCCCACTATGACAAGTAGAGGAGTCCTTGATGCCTGTCGCAACTAATGCGCATACCAAGTATGTGAGAGGCTTGTCCCAAATCCTTTATCTCAAAACTCTTCTTGAATTGAGACTTAAGAGCATCTAGCTCATCATGAGCTTTCCTTGCTAATAGCATGTCATCCACATAGATTACTAAATAAAGCAAAGATCCATCATGGGCTTTCTTCGTGTACAAGCACGGATCCATAGTACTACGAATGTAGCCTTGTGTGACTGCATAAAAGCATAGAACTTATGGTACCATTCCCTAGGTGCCTGCTTCAAGCCATAAAGACTTTTCTTCAACCTACACACTGGTGCTCCCTGCTAGGCTCTGTAAAGCCCTTAGACTGCTCCATGTAAATCTCATCATGCAAATCCCTATGTAAAAATATTGTCTTGACATCCATTTGATACAAGTCCAAGTCAAGGTTCACGACTAACGCCAAAACCAAGCGAAGGATAGTCATCTTAACCACAAGAGAAAAAACTTCATCAAAGTCAACTCCATGCTCCTGTTTAAAACCCTTAGCAACAAGTCTTGCATTATAAGGCGGCTTGGGGTGTCTAGGGGTACTCTTTAACTTGTACACCCATTTTCATGGCAGAGCCTTCTTGCCACTAGGCAAGGAAACCAAACCCCAATTCTCATTCTTATGCAAGAAGTCTATCTCAAACTGCATAGCCCTCTCCAAGGAGTGAGTGTCACCCTTGCACATAGCCTCATCATAAGTGAAAGGCTCTCCTGCATCTGTAACCAGGACATAATGCATCGAGGGCTAAAATTTGTCAGGGGAGCATCTATCTCTAGTAGAATGCCACACTGCAGGATCTGCTACCTGCTCAACATTCTATCCAACATCCTAGCCATGAGCACCTACTACTGTTGTAGGTTGTTTAGCTGATTGTATGGGAGCTCATGGCTCCTCCTAAAATATAACCCTGCGTATCTCCACTATCTTCTCAAGCTGCCTATGAATCTTGTCTTCATGGAAGACTACATCATGGTTGTGGATGACTTTCTGTGCCTACAGATCCCATAGATGGCAATCCATCTCTCCTGCATCTCCATAGCCAAGGAATATGCATTTAACGCTCTTAAGATCCATCTTGTTACGCTTGTCCTTGGGCACATGGCAAAATGCCTCATATCCAAAGACACGTAAATGCACATGAGAGGGAGGCTTTCCTATCCATACCTCCTCTGCAACCTGGAAATCAATGACACTATAGGGTGATCTATTAATGATATGCACGACAGTCATTGTTGCCTCAACCCAAAAGTGCTAGGGTAGGCCTACATGACTAAGCATATTGTGAACCCTCTCCTGGATGGTCCTATTCATCCGCTTAGCCCTACCATTCTAGGGAGGGGTGGAGGGGGTGGTCAACTAACACTTAATATCCCTCTCATCATATAACTACTTAAAAGCATGTGAGACATACTCACCCTTATGATCTATCCTTAGGCATTTTAGCCTATGCCTAGTCTAGTTTTCTACCAAAGCAAGCTATCTTTGAAAAACTACCAATACATTGAACTTCTACTTTATGGGATAAGCCCATACTTTATGTGAAAAATCATCTATAAAAGTAACAAAATACTTTGCACCACCCATCGACTGACATGGCATGGGCCCACAGACATCAGAATGAACCAAAGCTAAGGGCTCACTCATGCGTGACATACTAGACTTCTTATGCGTAGACCTAGTCTACCTGCCATAAAGACAAGGATCATAAGAATCTAAATGAGAATAGTCAAGGGGCAGTAAGTACTGCAAACTAGAAAGAATTTTCATTCCCTTAATGGACATGTATCCCAAATGGGCATGCCAAAGAGATACACAAAGCATGATCAATTGTAGATCGGTGTTGGAAATAAAGGCATATGTGCCTGATGCCCTATTGGGTGCCCATTCGTTACAAGCTCTAACTAATAAAGGGAGGCCCCTGACACACATTGTGTCGGGTTGGAGTTCCCATTTGGTCTCTCTCTCTTTCTTATTCTTGCTCTCCCGCCATAGCTCTTCCAAGCAAGCTTCAATCCTTCTCACCTTTCAACTAGTATCGGAGCTTGGATCTATTAGATATGCTCAATGCCCCACCCTCATAAGGTCCCACCAATGATCCATGGTGTTCAAAGTTGTAAGTCCCCCATTATGAGGAGAAGCCATATGTGAGTCCGATTGGTTGAGTCCTGACTTGTATGTCAGATGAGGTCTATGTGATCGGATGGAAAAAAGGTGACCGTTGTGGGTCTAATCTTTGGGTTAGACAGAGTAGTTAAGCTGATAGCAACTCGAGGCACATTGATCGAGTTGCGGAGTAAGAGAGTTATCAGGGGCCCTAGCCAATGGCAAAGAGAATATTCCCTAGAATATTCCCTGGCCAACTAATGGAGGTGCATATGGAAGGTCAACAGGCACATGGGCATATGGAAGGTCAACAGACACATGGGCACATGGAAGGTCAACAGACACATGGGCACATGGAAGGTCAACAGACACAGGTGCATATGGAAGGTCATCCATCATGACCCCCTTCACAAACTATAAAAGCTAAACCCCTTCACAGCCATCTATTATCCATCTTTCACCCAGTCAAGGTTGTTGCAGCTAGCCTTAAGCTCTTCACCTATCTTTTGTTTAGATCTTCATCTAAGCTTCATAGTGGAAGCACACGGGTGGATAGAGTCATCTTTGTATCAGTTGTTTGGAGATAAATAAATTTTTTTATTCTCCTCTTATCTATTGTGTACTCTCTATCTCTTTCTCAGATTTTGTTTGCTGCGCGGTGTAATTTTTTACATGGTATCAAAGCCCAGGGGGCTTTAGGGATCGAAGAGTGTGCAAGAGGCAAAGGTTTCAACAGCAAAGAGGAATGATGTCGTCTTCCGGAAGCAGTTTTGGCATATCAGGAAGTGGTGCAAGAGGTGGTACTGCTATACCAGCTATTCAAACATTGAGGATTCGTCCACCAACCTTCAACGAAGGCAAGTTAGATGGTACAAACTACACCTTGTGGAAGTTCAAAATTACAACTATCCTTGATTCTTATGAGCTTTTGGAGAGTGTGATGGGGACTAATGCAGAACCACAGCCTACCCTCGACCCATCAAATTCTACTGTGATGATTCCTCCGAATGTAGATCTTCTACGAGCTTGGAAACGAAGGAATGCAGATGCATTGTGTGCCTTAGTTACAAGCTGTTCTAACACTGTTTCGACTTTGATTCAGCATACAACCAAAGCATCAGAGGCTTGGAATGTACTGAGGAGTCAGTATGAAACACGAAACCAAACAAGGATTTAAAACTTGGAGAATAAACTAGCAACGGAGAAGTTTGCTAAAGGAGAGACAGTGGAAGTATTCATCACTTGGATTAAGAATCTGCACGACTAGATGGCTGGCGCTGGGATATAAA
This sequence comes from Lygodium microphyllum, assembly GCF_053477565.2. Taxonomy (NCBI): domain Eukaryota; kingdom Viridiplantae; phylum Streptophyta; class Polypodiopsida; order Schizaeales; family Lygodiaceae; genus Lygodium; species Lygodium microphyllum. Next base: position 23,956,779 of record NC_141151.1, read on the forward strand.
AGACTAGCAAAGAGCTAGCTTGGAGGTCTTCAGATTTGTCTACAAAAGTTTGATGGACTAGTAACTGCCCTTAATACTCAAGTGAGACCTCAAAGCTTTGACTTTTGACGAGTTTTGTGCATTATTGATGGAGGAGGAGTTGAGGCTGAAAGCCCGATAAGGAAGCAACAATGGAGATGTTGCATTCTCTGCCAATGCAAAAGGCAAAGGCGGTTCCTCCACCAAAAATGATGGGGACAAAAAGAAGAAGGGTGGTAAGAAGAAGTTTCAAGGAGAGTGCTTCTACTGCAAGAAGAAAGGACATGCAATCGCAGATTATTGTGTTAAGAAGGCAAATGAAAAGAATGGTACCCTTAAAAGTAAAGGGTAAGAGATAGCCAATACAGCTGAAGCAGAGTTGGAGTTATTCATGGCGACCATTGAGGAAGTGTGCTCCTCGGCACAAGAAGAATCTACCACTAACTCATGGGTGTTTGATAGTGGGGCCTCCCGTCACATGACCAACAAGAAATGTCTATATAGTTCTATGCATCCTCTACAAGAATCCATCACTGTGACGGTTGGAAATGATGCGAAATGCCCTGCTATGGGCACAGGTACTATTTCTTTTGTTGCTGCAAATGGTGAAGTCAAAAAGCTTTCAGATGTATTGTATGTTCCTGAAATTAGGAGAAATCTATTATCAGTTGCTGCCATAACTGATCTTGATCATGAAGTGAGGTTCAAGAAGACAGGTGCATAAATTCTTGACAGTGCTGGCAAAATTGTTAGCAAAGGAGAAAGAAATAACAACCTGTATGAACTAAGTGCTCTTATAGCCACCGCTAGAGTGGGCACAAGTAAGCTTTGGCACGAAAGGTTTGGACACATCAGATTTGCAGTGTTGAAGGAGATACAAAAGCAAGGTATGGTTGCTCACCTACCTATAGAGATTGAATTGAAGGAACCATGTGAAGCTTGTATGATGGGCAAGCAACAGAGAAAGGAATTTCCATAGGAAAGCAAGAATAGAGCACATGCTCCTCTAGAGTTGGTGCATGCTAACTTGTGCGGTAAGATTCCTACACAGGCCTTGGGGGGATCTTATTATTTTATGTTGATTGTTGACGACTATAGCAGGAAGATGTGGGTGTACTTCCTTCATGATAAGGGTCAAGCTTTTGGTAAGTTTAAAGAATGGCTAAAACTTGTTGAGAATGAAACATAGAAAAGTGTGAAGAAATTTAGAACAGATGGTGATGGTGAGTTCATCTCAAAGGAGTTTGAAGACTTTTGCAAGAGCAAAGCGATCAAGCATCAATTGACAATGCCTCACACACCTCAGTAGAACGGTGTTGTGAACACAAGAATCGCACCATTGTGGAGATGGCAAGATGCATGCTAAAGGGCAAGGGATTGCCTAACCATTTTTGGGCTGAAGCTGTTAATACTGTAGTCTACATTCTAAATCATAGCTACACAAAGGCTCTCAAGGAAAAAACACCTCACGAGGCTTACACTGGTAAGAAACCATCTGTCTCACATTTCAGAATTTTTGGATGTGAATGTTATGCACATGTTCCAGATGAGAAGAGAAACAAGTTAAAACCAAAAAGCAAAAAATGTATCTTCTTGGGTTATAGTGATGAAGGCTTACGAATTATACGACCAAGAGGCAAAGAAGATCATCGCGAGCCGTGATGTGGTGTTCAAGGAGGAGCCGCATACAGTGGAGGAGGAGAAGGCAAGTTCTTCCACTTTATCATCAAGCAAAGAAGTAGTCCACTATGAACCTGTCCCGAGAGCTGTCCCTATCCTTAAGGAGGAGGAAGCATCATCTTTAGATGATGAGGAAAAAGTTCACCAGCCTGACATCACCCCACCGGAAAAGCCATTGCCGCATTGGGTGAAGCAGCTCTATGAACACAATAATCCTATGCCTACATCTGTTGAGGAGAAGGTAGATAGACCAAGAAGGTCTCAGAGAATAGAGGAGCAAAGGAGGGCTTCTGCTCACATAGTCAATATGGCCTTGATGGCTAAGATTATGAGAGAAGTAAAGAAGCCAACTAACTTGGAAGAAGCACTTGTAGATCTAGCATGGAAGGTAGCTATGCAAGCCGAGTATGGCAGCATAATGAAGAATGACACTTGGGAGCTAGTGGATCGGCCAGCAAAGCGGAAGTTTATTGGCACCAAGTGGATCTGGAAGGTAAAGTACAAGGCTGATGGTACCTTAGAAAAGTACAAAGCCAGACTGGTTGCCTAGGGATTTTCACAGGTTGAAGGGTTTGATTTTCAAGGGTCATTTGCCCCAACTGCCAAAATGACCACTATTCGCACAGTACTTGCAGTGGCCGCCCACAAGCAGTGGCCAGTTTACCAAATGGATGTTAAATCAACATTCTTAAATGGTGACCTCAAGGAGGAGGTTTACGTGGCTCAGCCACCAGGGTTTGAGGCCCCCCATTCTAAGAACAAAGTGTGTAAGCTGAAGAAGGCATTATATGGGCTAAAACAACCCCCTAAAGCATGGTAAGCGGATAGATAAGTTCTTTTGAAGCTTAAACTTCAAAAGATGTGCCTCAGATGCTAACTTGTATGTTTACAGGGATGGTAAAAAGTTTGTAGTGATTGTCCTATATGTGGATGACCTTCTTATTACAGGTGACTATGAAGATATGATCAACCAAACTCGAAAGGCTTTGAGTTCTGAGTTTGAAATGACAGACTTAGGCTGCTGCACTATTGTTTGGGGATTGAAGTCTGGCAAGAGCCAAGAAGGATCTTTATCTCTCGGAAGAAGTATGCATGGGAGACCTTGAAGGCGTTTGGCATGACAAAGTGCAAGGAGATAGCTACACCTATGGAGGTGAATGCAAAGTTATCCATTGAGGATACATCACCACTAGTAGACATTGGGAGGTACAGGAGTTTGGTCAGCAGTTTGATCTACTTGTGTAACACCAGATCAGATATCAATTTTGTTGTTGGTGTTTTGAGCAGGTTCTCAAACAAACCTCATGAGAGTCACTGGAAAGTTAGGATGCGGGTGCTTAGATACTTGAAGGAAACTCTTGACTATGGTATCACATACAGTTCCGACACTTCTCTTGTGGGGAATTATGACTCAGATTGGGCAGGAGACAGTGATTCCAGAAAGTCTGTTTTTGGCTATTGTTTCTCTTTAGGTTCAAGAAATTTCTCTTGGATTAGTAAGAAGCAGCCACAATAGTGGCATTGTCTTCTACCGAAGCAGAGTACAAGGCAGCTTGTTTTGCTACATGTGAAGTAGTATGGTTGAGAAGGATCCTATGGCATATGGGAGTGCAGGATGAAGAACCAACTGTGCTGAGATGCGACAATCAAAGTTGCATCGCCATTGCCAAAAATCCAGTGTTTCATGCACGCACCAAACATATAGAGATCCAGTATCATTATGTGCGTGATTTGATCAAGGATGGGATAGTGGAACTGGTCTACTGTCCACCAACAGAGGAGAATGGAGTGGATATCTTCACCAAAGCACTTACAAAGAATCTGCTTCAAGTTCATCTTTAGAGACTTGGCATTGGGCCGAGGATAAAGTTGACCTGCGGGTGGACGTTGAGGGGGGGTGTTAGATATGCTCAATGCCCCACCCTCATAAGGTCCCACCAATGATCCATGGTGCTCAAAGTTGTAAGGCCCCCATTATGAGAAGGAGCCATATGTGAGCCCAAACATTGGTTGAGTCCTGACTTGTATGTTAGACGAGGTCTATGTGACCGGATGGCAAAAAGGTGACTGTTGTGGGTCTAATATTTGGGTTAGACACAGTAGTTAAGTTGGTAGCAACTCGAGGCACATTGCATCGAGTTGCGGGGTAAGAGAGTTATCAGGGGCCCTAGCCAATGGTAAAGAGAATATTCCCTAGAATATTCCCTAGCCAACTAGTGGAGGTGCATATGGAAGGTCAACAGACACATGGGCATATGGAAGGTCAACAGACACATGGTCACATGGAAGGTCAACAGACATGTGCATATGGAAGGCCAACAGACACATGGCCACATGGAAGGTCAATAGACACATGTGCATATGAAAGGTCATCCATCATGACCCCCTTCACAAACTATAAAAGCTAAACCCCTTCACAGTCATCTATTATCCATCTTTCACCTAGTCATGGTTGTTCCAGCTAGCCTTAAGCTCTTCACCTATCTTCTGTCTAGATCGCCATCTAAGCTTCACAGTGGAAGCGCATGAGTGGACAAAGCCATCTTTGTATCAGTTGTTTGGAGATAAAGAAATTTTGTTAATCTCCTCTTATCTATTGTGTACTCTCTATCTCTTTCTCAGATTCTGTTCACTGCACCGTGTAAATTTTTACAGGATCTTGTGGAGCTCGATCTCGACTCGCATTACTTCAGCTTTCAAACAAATACCTATAGCCATTCTTAGGCTCATGGCAGTCATAGCTTGACCTTAATGGTATGTATCTTTATCTTCCCACCTTCTCTCCCTTTGCCACTTGTTGTAGGCCACTCGTTGACTCCCTTAGGCTTAGCCAGGAGCTCAGATCTTTAGATCTGAGAGCACACTACATGCAGTCAAATAGGGCAGTGACACTCACAGGTTTGATTTGTTGGTTTGGGGTACTTTCTCAATGATCTATGGTGCTTGAGACTTATTTTGGGCACTTTGGAACCTCTTTTACCCTCCCCAACCTTTGGATCAAGCTTTGTGGAGTCATACGGTAGCTCATGTGTGCTAGAATCATTGCACTAGTAGGGCAGCATCAGGCACAACTCACGTTTCTCTTCCTCTAGCTCCTTCGAAGGCTCTTAAGTAGCCCCTCCATCACTTGGCACCCTTTGTACCCACCTTAATCCTCCCCAAACCCTCTCTCAACTTCCTGTGGCTTTTTCAGCCCCTCCCAACAGGCTACATAGTCTTCCCACATGGTGCCTATTGGCCGAATGCCTTCCCAATCTGCTCCTCATGCCCTAAAACACCTCTTGGCACTCTCTTACCCACTTCTACCACATTTGGTTGCTTGGCTTTGATGCTAAACCTTAACCCTTGACATTGGAGGTGCCTATACTCTTTTTGGTGGTTGGAAATTTCATACAATAGGCTGCATTACATGGAAACACATGTTTGGTTATCTTACATGCTCATGGATCATGCTTGTGAGGTGAATACTTGATGCATACTTATGCCTCTTGGATGCTGAACATTTGGGGATGATGCCACATGACTTGGATATGATTTTGGGGCTGATTTGAGCCACTATCTGCTTAGTTTAGATAGAGATTTGCTACTATAATAAGCATGGCTGATCATACTTAACATGGATTATTTAATGCCTATGGCTTACGAGGTATGATTCGGGGGTTTCCCATGATGTATTGATGCTTCCCATGGATGGTACACACTCGGATGTGTATTTGGGGATTGTTTGGGATTGAAATAGTGCTTGGAAGTTGTGATTTTGGCTATGGTAATGTGCTTACATGTTAACATGAAGAGCTTGAAGATGCTTGGTTGGTCTATGCTTCCCGTTTGGGCTATATGGTTGATCACACTTCATGTATGCTTTGGACTGATGTTGGAGCCTTGTCCTTATGACATTCCCTATCATGACAGCAACATGGATTCATTCTGGACAGTTTGTACCCTTTATCACTATGTGATGCTTGTGGGTTTCCTCTTAGCAAGAGTCTTATGTCTTGGATGGATGATATGCACATGGCTGCCCTATGTTGGATGTTTTACTGTGTATCTGTCATGCCCAACTGCTTTGGAGTGTGACATCATTATGTAGTTATGGATCCAGGATGCCTTTTGGATTGTGCCGCTTGGACCTTGGATATGCTCAGGCTTTATGCCTATCTAAACTTGGACCCTAGGATGTCTTGGATATATTGCAGTAGTTACTCCCTTGGCATCTTACCTTTCCCACCTAGTGGGAGCTATGTCTTGGCCCACCTGGATTGGATTGCTGATTGGTTTTATGAGATTTATGGTTTGGTTGCAGATGAGCTTAGATGATGAGACCATGGACTTCCGCCCCTTGTTTATGCTCTTGTTGTCTTTGACATATGGATGGTTGTATAACTTTGGCACTTGGTAGTATATTTGGACACTACCCATGCATTGTTTATTGACTTTGGGGATGCCTATACGCTCTATCCTCTCTTTTCATTGCCTATGGTAGGCCTATTTCTCTCTTGCAAGTTTAAGAGGGTCACTTACATGCTTGGATGCTTGTTATGTGCTCTATACGACTGCCTATATGCAGTGCTTACCTATGTGGGCTGCTTTGATTTGGGCAATGCCTTTGATTTGATTATGGTCTTGCCAACCTATTGTTAGTGACAATGACATGCCTCTTGTTTATGGCTTGAGCCTTTGCTCATTTGGTTGTGCGTATGGCAGTTCTTTGAGGGCCCCACGAGACAGTCATGCATGCCAGTTTATGCCTATTGGGGGTATGCTCTTTTGACGCAGGTGGCTATGTCAGACATGAGTACGTATGATGGCATGCCTTGGCCAATTGTTCGCCAACTTGTTTGCCAGTGAGATCTTATGTCTCCTTGATTAGTTGCCTACACTTGGTTATGCTGCAGTTGTGCTTACCTTGCAGGTTTATGCATTCCTATTGAGGGCCATGACTTGGATGTGGCAGTTTATTACCTACAGTTGGTGTGCAGCATCCCACCTTCCTTGTTTTCCATGCCTTCTTGGACTTGGTTAGCTCTACATGTACTCTACTCGATGGTGTGTTCTGCTGTTATTGGACTTGTGTCCACTGCCTTATGCTTTTATGCACTACTATGCAGGAGGGTGTTGATGCGTATGCGTAATCCTGGCTTCCCTATGCCTCTGGTTGCTTATTGGAACATGCCTTATACAACTTATATGCAGTTATGCCCATTTGCAGCTTTAATGCTTATGCAGGGCTTGTTTTCATGCCTTCACATGATGTTGACATTTATGGTCTTGACTGTCTCTGCTTGTTTATTCATGGGTGTTCTCTTGGCAAGCAGGATGTCTTGTCTACTTCGCTCTTGCCTCATTTACAGACCCCAGATGTAGTCACCATTATGGTGTCCTTTGCCTATGATGACAGCCTAGTTGGGAGCACTCTATGTATTGAGATCTCAGCGGGATTTCTGGCCTTCCTTAGGTGGATGGGCATTAGATGAGATGACCACTTTTCTCATCCTCTTGTCACGGGTTTGTCTCGATTGTAATGTATGTATATGTTGTACAGTTTTTTTTTCATTTTTCTTTTCACTCCTCACTAAGGCACATTTGCCTTTAAGTGGGAGGTTGTTGGGGATAAAGGCATATGTGCTTGATGCCCTGCTCAGACATTGTCATGGGTGCCCATTCGTTACAAACCCTAACTAATAAAGGAGGCCCCTGATACACATTGTTTTGGGTTGGAGTTCCCATTTGGTCTCCTTCTCTCCTTTCAAGGGGTAGAGGTTGCCAACCTTGGCACCTTTCGCAAGCACAAGCATGCCATGAGTAATCTTTCATGCAAAGTCTCCAAAAGATACATGATATCCTACATCATCTGTTGAGATATCGAGCTCCACTCGTGATACGCCAGGGTGACCGTTGTGTATTTATGTCACCGACTTGTCAGTTGCAGACGCGGTTGGTACACCGCCCATGAATAATAGCTACATGATAGCTATCCTTATCTATTCTAGTTCGTGGCTTAGTTAGTATGCCACCTTAGTTAGTTGAGTTTGGTTTGAGACCCATATATAGGGTTCTTCTATTTCTTTGTACTTGAGTTCTTTTGGCTTACACAACTAAGAAGAGGAAAACTGTTTTCAGCCTCCACCCTTGTGTGTATTCCCCCATTGTGCAAGCAAGAAAGCTTCAAGTGAGACTCCTTCCTTCTCTCCCACAATCTTGACATGGTATCAGAGCCTTGTTCATGGTAAGGAGCTCAAGAAAGCAAGCCAAGCTCGCGGTGGTCTGGTAAGAGGAGCAGTGTTGCTTTCATTTTCTGTTTTGGGAGCAGATCTCTGCAGGTAGCACAGCCGGAAAGTGCAGGAGTGCATTGTCTCAGGTTGAGACGCCCTTCGCGGTGAAGCAAGAGGGCAGTATATGCTGCGGGTGAGAGCTTTAGCTCTCGGCAACCTTGTTTTTTTGATTTGAGGCCATTTCGGGGCCTGTTTTGCAGACGGAAGTTTTCTGCACGCACTCAAGAAAAGGCTCAGTTTTATGCTGTGCAGCCACTGTTCTACAGGTTGGTGAAAAGTTACTGTAGAAATTGCATCGTATGCTTGTGCGCAGAGACATTGGGAGTTTCAGAATTATCCTTGGTTCCTGTTTATGCAAAATCGTCACTAGGAAGTGACTGTGTGGTCAAATACCACTTTCGCCAGTTTTGCAGATTTGCCCTTGTGAGGGTGAAGCTGAGTTTTTGTAGTGACAGAATTTTTTGCAGCGTTCTGTAATGGCGTCTGACTCTCTTTCACAGATTGTAACTGAAAAGCTTGACAAGAACAACTTCCAGGCATGGAAGTTTAGAATGACGAATTTCCTTATGGGAAAAGGATATTGGGAATTTGTTGCAGGAAATGAAGAAAAACCAGTTCTTCCTGATGTTCCCAATCAACAGAAAATGCAGGCATTCAAAGCATGGCATGAGAGAGCCAGGAAAGTTATGTACTGGCTGTCAATCAGCATTTCAGACTCTATGATTGTGCATATTCAGGATGCAAGTACGCCAAAGGAGGCATGGGATACTCTGTCAAAGATGTATAGCACAAATACGCAAGCCAGGAAAATGCAGCTCAAGCAAGAGTTGCACAATGTGCAAAGAGAAAATATGAGCATCAACGACTACCACATGAAGGTGAAGAAGATTGCAGATGCACTTGCTTCCATTGGGTCACCAGTGGAAGATGATGATTTAGTTTCTGTGACCTTGAATGGTCTAGGAAAGGATTATGCACAGTTTCGGACATCCATTTCAGTTCGTGAAAGATTTCCTGATTTTGAGGAGTTGATTGCTCTTCTAATTTCTGAGGAACAGAGAAATGGTGGTGCATCTTCTTCAGGAGGAACTTCAAAAGAAGCTGTCTTCTACTCAAATGCTGGAAGAGGTAGAGGCAGAGGTAGAGGAGGCCGATTTGGAGGCCATGGTAGAAATCAGAATATGCAGCAAACTCAAGAAAACCAGTCCTATGGAGGAGGACGTGGTAACTCTAGAGGCAGGGGGAGTCAAAGAGGTCGTGGTGGATGGCAAAGAGGTCAAAATGCAAACAGTAATGTTGAATGCTACTACTGTGGTAAAATGGGTCATATGGCTAAAGACTGCTATAAAAAGCAGAATGACATCATGAATGGAAAACTGCAACAAGGGAATTATGCATCTTCTAACAGACAGGGTGATGACAGAAATGAACATTTGTTCATGGTGCAGCACATGAACAATTCTGTGACAAGTGCAGAAGAAAGCAATGATGTATGGTATGTTGACTCAGGTGCATCAAACCACATGACAGGTCATGCAGAATGGATGGATGATGCAAGGAAAATGGAAAAACCAGGATTTGTGGAGACTGGTGATGATACTGCACATCCTATTGTGCAGATTGGAAAAATTCCCTTGTCTATGCAGGATGGGAAAAAGAAATACCTGTCCGATGTATTTCATGTCGTGAATATCACTAAGAATCTAGTTTCTGTCGGTCAAATGGTTGAGCAGGGCTTGCAGGTCAGATTTAATCCTCATGGATGCTTTGTTGAGGATATGAAAAATAAAGGTCGCTTCATAGCAAAAGGAAAGAAGAAGGGCAGAATGTTTACGTTGGATGCAGACATGTCTGAATTGAGTGTAGCAATGTTTGCACATGGGACCGGTGTAGTTGCAGATATTGATATCTGGCATAAACGCATTGGTCATGTTAATGTACATCGACTTAAATCAATGCAAGCCCAAAATATTGTTGCAGGATTGCCCAAATTCAAGGTTGCAGAAATGCATAAGGTATGTGAAGCCTGTCAGTTTGGAAAACAGGCAAGGAAACCATTTCCTAGACATGTTCAAGAGAGTGAGAAGCCATTGGAATTAATCCACTCTGATGTGTGGACTACTAAAGCTGCATCTCTTGGAGGCTGTCATTATTTTGTCAGTTTTATTGATGACTATAGCAGAAAAGTTTGGGTGTATTTTATGAAAAAGAAAAGTGAAGTTTTTGGGCATTTCAAAGCTCTTAAAGCGATGGTTGAAAAAGAAATAGGCCTGCAGATAAAATGCCTAAGGTCAGATGGAGGGGGAGAGTACCTCTCAAATGAGTTTGCAAGGTTCCTGCAGGAGCATGGCATAAAGCAGCAATATTCATGCAGTCATACCCCACAACAAAATGGAATTGCAGAAAGAAAAAACAGGCATATTGGAGAGGTATCTCGTGCCATGCTCAATGAAAAAGACTTGCCAGATTTTTATTGGGCTGAAGCAGTTGCTACAGCAGTCTACATAATGAACAGGACTCCCACTGCAGCAATACATGGAATGACTCCAGAGGAGAGGTATACTGGTAGGAAACCAGATATTTCTCATTTGAAAATTTTTGGTTGCATTGCCTATGTACATGTGCCAGATGAGTTGAGATCCAAGTTGGATCCAAAAGTTGAGAAGTGCATCTTTATTGGTTATTCTTTGCAGCAAAAAGGGTATAGATGCTATAACCCTTCTACTCGTAAGTTTACAGTGAGCAGAGATGTTGTTTTTGATGAGATGAGTAGCTGGTATAAACCAGTAAATGTGATTGATGATGTAGATGCACAAAATGGTAATGCTGCACAGAATTCACAGCAGCAGTCACAAAATATTAGTGGACCTGGAGCGTCCTCTAGCAATGGTTCACATTCTTCGCCATGGACAGGCAGATTGAGATCAGGAGAATCTTCTCAAAGCAATGCAGATAGTGGTATGCAGGTATCACGAAAAGGAAAAGAGAAGGTTGATCAGCCCATGTTTGATGTGAATGCAGGTCACTCTTATGTGGATGGTGAATCCAGTGGCTCAGAGCAGAGCATTGATGATGAGTTGGATATTCCCTCTATTGTTACACCTGGAGTAAGGAAGACCAGGGATGTTTTGAGAGCACCTGGGAGTGAACCTACTTTGCGCAGGTCTACGAGAGCTAGGTATCCTGTGGATAGGCTGAAATATGATGGATTTACAGCCATTCACTATGCATATATGGTCAAAGTAATACAGGAACCAGAACCCACTTCTTTTGAGGAAGCCATGGGAAAAGAAAAATGGGAGAAAGCCATGGATGAAGAAATGGATGCCTTGGAAGCAAATGCTACATGGGAATTGGTACCTTTACCTAAAGGTAAGAATGCAATTGGCTGTAAGTGGGTTTATAAGGTGAAACACAATGCAGATGGTTCTGTGAACAGATACAAGGCAAGATTAGTAGTCAAGGGGTATGCACAAACATATGGAATTGACTATGAAGAAACATTCAGTCCGGTTGCAAGGATGGCAATCGTAAGAGCAGTCATTGCTATGGCTGCATCAAAGGGATGGTCTTTACATCAAATGGATGTAAAGAATGCCTTCTTGCATGGTGATTTGCAAGAAGAGGTCTATATGGAGCAGCCACCAGGTTATGTGCATGCTGTTCATCCTGAGTTTGTTTGCAGGTTGAAGAAAGCTTTGTATGGTTTGAAGCAAGCACCTAGAGCATGGTCTGACAAGATAGGACAGTATCTTGTCACTATTGGCTTTCAGATTTCCAAGGCAGATTTCTCACTTTATGTGAGAAAAACAGAGAAAGGTATTATGCTGCTTGTCATTTATGTTGATGATTTGATTATGACAGGTGACAGTGATGAAGATATCCTTCATGTGAAAATGCTATTGAAGCAGAAGTTTGAGATGAAGGATTTGCGAGAGCTGCGTTATTTCTTGGGCATTGAGGTGATTAGATCACCAAGTGGGATACAGCTCTTGCAGAGGCAGTATGGATTGGACATGCTGTCCAAATATGGGATGACAGGCTGTAAGCCTATTTCAGTTCCTTTGGAGCAGAATGTGAAGCTGAGCACAGATGCAGGTGAGCTTCTGGAAGACCCTACTATGTACAGACGCATAGTAGGAAGTTTGATTTATATGACTATTACCAGGCCAGATTTGAGCTATGCTGTTGGATTAGTAAGTCAGTTTATGCAGGGTCCAAGGAAACCACATTTGGATGCGGCTAGACGCATACTCAGGTATGTGAAGTCCACATTGCAGTATGGACTATTTTATGAGACTGGGGTTCAGATACAGTTGCATGGATACACTAATGCTGATTGGGCTGGTAGTATTTCTGATAGACGATCTACCAGTGGATATGTGTTCTCTTTTGGGAGTGCTGCAGTCACTTGGAGCAGCAAGAAACAGCCTACAGTTGCCTTGTCGAGCACAGAGGCTGAGTACAGGGGTGCAGCAATGGCTGCATGTGAGGTAGCTTGGTTGCATAAGCTACTTTATGATATGCATCAGTCTACAGATGGGCCAGTTGTCATTTATTGTGACAACATGAGTAGTATACACTTGGCAAATAACCCAGTCTATCATGCTAGAACAAAGCACATTGAGGTGCATTATCACTATGTGCGAGAGAGGGTTTTACTAGGTCTTATTGATCTAGTTTATGTCAGCACAGAGGATCAGGTAGCTGACATATTTACGAAGGCATTGGGCACAGAGAAGCTGCGCAAGTTCAGAGACCTGCTTGGTGTGCAGGAATTGGGATTGAGCTCGAGGGGGAGTGTTGAGATATCGAGCTCCACTCGTGATACGCCAGGGTGACCGTTGTGTATTTATGTCACTGACTTGTCAGTTGCAGACGCGGTTGGTACACCGCCCATGAATAATAGCTACATGATAGCTATCCTTATCTATTCTAGTTCGTGGCTCAGTTAGTATGCCACCTTAGTTAGTTGAGTTTGGTTTGAGACCCATATATAGGGTTCTTCTATTTCTTTGTACTTGAGTTCTTTTGGCTTACACAACTAAGAAGAGGAAAACTGTTTTCAGCCTCCACCCTTGTGTGTATTCCCCCATTGTGCAAGCAAGAAAGCTTCAAGTGAGACTCCTTCCTTCTCTCCCACAATCTTGACATCATCAAACTCTCCAGTGGACATGAGACTACATGTCAATGCCGGTACATGATGTACATTGTGCATAACAAAACTGCTGCAAGAAGGAAATTGCAACCTAACATCACCAATGCTGACAATTTCAAGAGACGTGTCATCACCCAAGCGCATAGAACCCAAAAGAAAATGGTATGAACGGAACCACTCCTGGCAAGGTGTCACATGAAAGGACACACTTGAGTTTGAGAGCCAACACTGTGCATACATAGAGTGTATCTTTGTCATCTATGAAGCACTAGATGAAGTTGTTGCAAGGATATAATCCCCATCACTATCCTCGGGCTGCATAACATTGATCTCTTCAATTTTAACTCTTGACTTAGCAAGTACTATGCTACGATTAGAAGACTTTTCCTGCACTTTCTCTTTCCCCTTGTCTTTGCGGCTTTCATTGCGTAACTCATGACATTGTGGCCTTATGTGGCCTTATGTGGCATTTCTCCCATAAGACTTACTACATGACTTGCCACGTTACTTGGAATGAGATTTCTGCGAATCTTGTCCATGACCATTACCATGGTCATTCTTTGCATTTCCATCATGTCGGCCTCTAACTATGAAAGCATGAGACATATGAGAGGCATCCAAATTCTTACAATTTATCTCTGCTTGCAGAAGAGAGCTCTCAACATCAGATAGATTCAGAGTAGTGGCAGAAGCACAGAGTATGGAATACATTCCAAGACTCATTAAGAGTTCCAAGCAAGAACAACGGGGTGACATCCTCTTTGAAATCAATGCCCTGCAAAACCAAGTTCTTAAGAATAGCATGAAACTAGCTCACATGAGCTGACATGGTCACATTCTCTTTCGTGTGGAGATCCATAAGTTGTTTCAGCCAATACATTTGACTTGCAGGACTTTGCTTGTCATAGAGGTTCTTGATCATATCCTAAAGATTCCAAGCACTCTATGCTAGGATAATGAATTCAAACAAGATTGAAGTTAAAATGTGATTGAATCCAAGAAGTAACTTTGTGTATTATAATTTATGAACCTTGTATAATCCAAGGAATACTCAAGTATAATACTTGATATGATGAATAATATCTTAGCCAAAAAGCTTGGAAAGAAACCAAACAGTACCTTAAGGACTCTTTGATGCTCATGTCTTGTATCCTTTGTGGGCTAAAGGAACCTAAGGTGTAGGTGATTACTTCAATTTTCAACTACGATTGTACATCAACTCTTGAAATTTTTCCTAGGCCTTCGTACATCAAACTATGCATGTTATATAGAAGTTCATTGCTTAGCTTTTCATGCTAAAAGTATAGGCTTCTGCCTATTATGCCTTGCTTTTTGCTTTTCCTTGTTTTTGTTTTTGTGCAAGGCTGGGCTACGACTTGTTTTGGCCATAACTTTGTCATATGAACTCTGAGTATGGTCATCTAAGTACTTAAAAATGATCTAAATGGCCCTAGTCTACAAGCCACCCAAGGTAGAGTTGCAAAAATATTCTCAAAATAGCAAAAAATGTCACTTTTTCTAAAATGTATCACTTTTTTATATTCTTGGGTTTGGATGACCTGTACCACTTAAGATGTGTCCTTGTATGTATTTAAATTCACACAAACTTATCATTAAGTTATTAGAACTTAATAATGGACAGCCATACTATCTTGATAGACCAAATTTGCTCCTTGAAAATCATGTAAAGATCATGTTTAACCCATAGGTACATATTTAAAATACTTCTATCAATGTCTTTTCCTTGATTTTCCGTCATTGAATATATATTCTCACAACAACATAATTTTTTATATTTAATGTGATATAGATATAAAATCTATTCAATCTAAGAGAAGCTATATGAGAATTGAGTTCGATATGGAATTTTGAAGTTGAGCCTTTCTAATAGTAATGGCACATGTCAAGAAGTAACATGATGATTGGTTTGAGTAGGGTAGCCATAGGCTCACCTATAGGAATACTGTGTCCCTAAGTATTGTAGATCTAAAAGTGGTGGGGCTCTTTTGTGTACTATGTAAAAACCTAAGAGCATAGGGCTAGGTTACCCAAATTATTGTAGTAGGTATGCCATAATTTGATAAGTTGCTGAAGAGCCAATATCCATAAGAATAGGTTTAGATTCAAAGCACAACCAAGTATGATGCTCCATTCTTCAAAGCACATCGTGTGAGGGCATCCGTGCCCCTTGGAACACGCTTCATGAGAGAAAACACACCATAGCACACTAGAATCCTACTTGGAGTCTCTGTGTGGTGTCATGTCGCAGTCACCCTGCACGTCCCGTACTCAAAGGCACACAACAGCACAAGAAGGCACAATATCACGAGAAGGCATAGAGGAAAGCACAATGGCCCTCTTGGGGGCCCAAGTATCGATTCATAGCAAAGAGTGTATGTATAAGACTAGTTGGGGCATGAGAGGGAAGATCTTGAGGGAGAGATTAGGGGGAGGGGGTTGTGTTAAACCACAATCCATAGAGGTAATGAGTTCACACACAAGACAAAAGATAAAATCTGATTGACTCCAAGACGTGACTCTGTGTATTATAAAGTTGTGAGTGGCATCTTAGGAAGCAATATGATGATTGGCTTAAGTAGGATCACCATAGACTCACCTATAGGAATACTAATCATGGAACCACAATTCACATGCAAGGCATAAGACTTACTTGATTACTTAGAAATGAAGACAAGAAACATAGCACCTCACAAAAGCAAGGCACAAAGGATATTTACAAGCTCTATTTAATTATAAGAGCCTACATTGACAAGCCTCACAAGCTTCTTAATGTGAAACAAGATGGGACAAAATGTATCTATTTTCCATACCAACTATCAACCCCTACAGCTAATTAAAAGAAAATACCAAGAAAGCATGCAAATGTACATTTCCATATCATTTTCTTTTGTGATGATTGGTTTCAATAGGCAATATGATGATTGGTTTCAATAGAGGTAGCCATAGACTCACCTATAGGAATATTGATTGTGAAACCACAATTCACATGCAAGCATAATATTTACTTGATTACCTAGAAACAAAGACAAGAAACATAGCATGTCACAAAAGCGAGGCTCAAAGGATATTTACAAGGCCTATGTAGGGATAAGAGCCTACCCTAACAAGCCTTGCAAGCTTCTTAATCTGAAATAAGATGGGACAAAACGGTATCTATTTTCCATACCAAACTATCAACCCCTACAACTAACTAAAAGAAAATACCAAGAAAGCATGCAAATGTACATTTCCATATCCTTTTCTTTTGTTGTCTTAAGGATATTCCAGACAGTGGCCTTGACTTTGGCTAGCATAGGGACATATTACAATGTAACATAGCAAGTATGCCATAATCTAATGAGTGAAAGAGCTAGCGTATAAAAATAGGAGACTCAAAGCATAGTTGTTGATCTAAGAGCGGGGGCTCTTTTGTGCACTATGTAAAAACCTGAGAGCATAGGGATAGATTATCCAATAATTGTAGTAGGTACACCATAAATTGATAAGCTGTTGAAGAGCCAATGTCTATAATATAGGTTTAGACCCAAAGCATAATTTTAGATCTAAGAATGGAGGGTATCTTTTGTGTGGAATGGAAAACGCTATGAACAATGATAAATTCTATAAGTGCTATAGAATGAAAAAGATAAGTTAAGGGTTGATATCAAAGGGACTTGTATGTTTAAAGTTCAAATGCTAAGGGAGTGGGTCATTGTTGTGGGTGCCATCAAAGCTCCTACTCTATATTCTCTTCACATCTATCTTGCTATTTCTTGAGCTTCAAACTTAGAGTGTATGAGTGCATGCAAGTAAGAGAGTGAGCTTGATAGAAGTGATAGAGTGAGAGATTGAGGAATGATTTCTTATAAGGGTCAAAGGCCACCATGAGCTTCTTCTCAATCGGCTAGACTAGTAGGTAGGATATTCATAATAAGTATCCTCCTCTTCTCTTGATCTTTCTTGCTTTCCTTCTTGCATGCTCAAGTAGCTAGAGGAGGACATTGGTGAGAGATTGAGTAGGATGTGTACATTTGGTGCGCAGATCGGATGCAGGTAGCTCACGTAGTGAATTCCCAAAGGTCCCCAAGAACAAAGCACTCTACTTTTTAGCACAAAAACCAATGTAAAAACAAGCACGACATGAGACAAGAGACAAATTGGGTTCAATCTCCCCCATGCCTTGTGTGAGCGCTTCACAAAGCATGTATTTAATATATATTTCCAATCTTTTTGCTCAAAAATAGCCCAATTACAAAAATATGACAAGCTTTTAGCTTTTGAGTTTGCTTTCTACCAAAAATAGGAAAATAAAGCTAATGGACGGTGCCCAAAGAGTCTTGCACGCCCAATCTCAATGTCCAAATAAAAATAACATATCCAGGTGCATAAGCGCATACAAAATAATAATAAATAATCGATGTCTCTATAGACATAATCAAAATATAGGCGTGGCGCCTATCAAAATATAGTCCAAAGATCGAAAACCCGCTAGACTCCAATGCTTTCCTCCGCCACTGCTGCTATCTCTACACATCAACTGAAGCATTCACAATCGTTAGTAAAATAACACAATTAAACCGACAAAAGTGAATACCTAGCAGTCTTCAGCTACATAAATAAATCAACTGGTTAGAAATAAATCCTAACCTTAATTTATTACGAGTGCGCACTCTAAACTCATAAACGTTTATTAATTTAATATGCATTTTGCGGAATCACCCGCTATGGAATCACCCATGTACACACTAAATTAATGAAACGCCCGAAAAGGATAGGCGTCCCCATCAACTTCTCGCACAAAGAATCCTCTTTGTGTATGAGCCCCGGTCATCTAAGTTTACGGAATCCACCGTAAAACCTCACGGAATCCACCGTGGAATATGCCTCCTGGCATCATACCCCCGGGGTGGGATAGCAATTGACCTCAATTGCTATTAGCTCAATGTGGAGCTAACAGAGTGGGGAAAGCATTTAGGTCTCTAGCGTGCATCCATTGTGCTTCTTCTACAGGATGGTTCTTAAATTTCACGAGATATCTAGAGTACCTTCGGCCAGTTCTAGTGGTCATGTAATCAGTGTCTATGATGGCTTCTGGTTCAAGGATTTCAGTCTCTTCTTCTAGTAAAGGTGGGTTTTCATAGACAGGGTGGATAGGTAATTGTCCTCTAAATGGTCTCAATAAACTAATATGAAAGGTATTATGAATTTTCCAATGAGATGGCAATTCTAACTTGAATGCATTGTCATTAATCTTATGAATGATTCTAAATGGTCCGTAGAATCTAGGGGCTAATTTGACAACTGGATGTCGATCTACACTTTGCAGTCTACGCTTTTCTATTCTAAGCCAAACATAATAATCAACTTTGAAATTCATGGCTTGTCTTTTCTTGTTGGCTTGTTTGGTATATGATTGTTGGGCTTTAGCAATCATATCCTTGACCTCATCAAAAATAGTGTTATGCATAACAGCAATATCATCAGCACTTTGTATTCTATTAGACAAAGATGCAACAGGTGTAGATAATCTATGTCCATAAATAACTTCAAAAGGTGCTTTCTTTGTAGATGTGTGCGGTGTATTGTTATATGCAAACTGTAATAAATGCAAATGAGTATCCCATGTCTGAGGTTTAGAGATAGTGTATGCACGTAAAAGATCTAAAATGGTGCTATTTGTGGCTTCTGTTTGTCCATTTGTTTCTGGATGAAATGCAGATGAAAAATCAATCTTTGTGCCTAGATTTGAAAACAGTGTAATCCAGAAATTATTACAAAATCTAGAATCTCTATCTGAAATAATCACTTTCGGCAATCCATGGTTAGTAAAAATAGTTTTCAAAAATAACTGTGCTGCTTGTGATGCTGTTAAAGTTTTCTTACATGCAATGAAATATGCTTGCTTACTAAATCTATCTACAATTGTCCAAATCATGTCATGGTTAGATTTAGTATTTGGTAAGCCAGTAATGAAATCCATAGATATATGTTCCCAAGGTTTAGATGGAATAGATAAAGGCATTAATAACCCATACTGTTTACCATGATGTCTTTTTATTCTTTGACAAATCAGACATTCAGAAACAAAATTAGACACATCTGCATCCATATGCGGCCAATAAAAATCTTCAGTTAACATGCGTAATGTAGAAATGATACCTCTATGACCTTGATATGGGGGACAATGAATTTCATTTAAAACAAAAGATCGGAATGGAATAGTAACACACAGTCTCTTTTCAAAGAACATGAATCCATCATTATATGACAATGAATCAACAGGAATGAAATTATTTTGAACTAATTTTTGCCAATCAGAATGAAAAGTAATATCCTGGTGATATGTGTCTTTCATAGCAATCAAAGAATCAAAAGCTATGATAGAAATGTTATGAATTGCAGGTCTTCTACTCAATGCATCAGCAACTACATTTTCTTTTCCAGGTTGGTATTGAATGATAGGATGGAAACTTTGAATGAATGAAGCCCATTTGATATGACGGTCAGAAATTTGGGGTTGGCTAAGTAGATGTCTAATGCTTTGCTGGTCAGTCTTTATCATGAATTCTGAACCCATTAAATAATGCTTCCATTGTTTCAATGCTTGGACAACTGCTAAGAGTTCCTTGTCATAGGTGGAATATTTAAGCTCAGAGGGTTTCAGCTTAGAACTAGAATATGCTATTGGATGGTTGTCTTGCATTAGCACGGCTGCTATTCCTGATCCGCTAGCATCAGTCACAACTAAAAAGAATGGTCTATTAAAGTCAGGCAATTGTAGGACAGGGGCATTGGTCAATGCACGTTTAAGTAAATCAAAGGATTTCTGCTGGTTTTCAGTCCATTGATAAACAATGCCTTTCTTAAGAAGTTTGGTCAATGGTAAAGCAAGTAATGAGAAATTACGTACAAACTTCCTATAGAAACTAGCAAGACCAAGGAATGAGCGTAATTCATGTACATTTTTAGGAACAGGCCAATGCAATATTGCATCAATTTTCTTAGGATCAACTTTTATTCCTTCTTTTGATACAATATGACCTAGATATTCTATTTCTGTCTTAAAGAATTCACTCTTGTCAGGATTTGCAAACAATTGATTTTCTTTCAGTAATTGAAAAACTAATGTTAAATACTCATAATGCTCTTTTTCACTTTGACTGAACACTAAAATATCATCAAAGAAAACAATCACACAATATTGATATTTTAGAAAAATACGGTTCATCATTCTACTGAAAGTGGCAGGTGCATTAGTTAATCTGAATGGCATGACTAAGAATTCGTAATGGCCAAACTGTGTCCTGAATGCAGTCTTAAATATGTCGGATCTATCTAACCTCACCTGATGATATCCAGACTTAAGGTCAATTTTACTAAATATAGAAGATCCTTGCAGTTTGTCCATAAGGTCATCAACTCTAGGTATAGGATACCTATTCTTTACAGTGATCTTGTTTAATGCTCGGTAGTCAATACACATCCGATAAGTATTATTCTTTTTCTTGACTAAGAGCACAGGTGCACCGAATGGAGAACTGCTAGGTCGAATTAAACCTCTATTTAGTAATTCTTCTACTTGACTCTGGATTTCTTTTTGCTCTATTTGATTGTGCCTATATGGTGCTTTGCAAGGTGGTTGTGTGCCTATATGGTGCTTTGCAAGGTGGTTGTGTGCCAGGTATTAGGTCAATCTTATGGTCTTCTGGACGTGATGGTGGTAAACCTGGTGGTAGGTCTTCTGCAAAACAATCCTTAAAATATGCGAGAAATTCCTTATGCCTAGGGTGCATATGATTTTCCTTTGCGTGCAATTCATTTACCCAAATGAGATATGATTTAGTATTCTTGCGTAGTGCACGTTTTGCTTGAGTATGCGAAAGCAGTGGAAAAATATGAGATGCATGCATACCAAATAATGTAATAGATTTTCCTTGAAAATTTATATTCATTGTGTGTGTGGAATAATCTATATTGGGATTATGTTGGTGTCTCCATGGCATTCCTAGAATAATGTTGCTAGACTGTAATGGGACAACTAAGAAATTTCTTCTTTCAATATATGGACCAATTTGAATTTCTAAATTTTGAACTTCTTGTGTGCCATTGTACCTAGTGCCTAAAAATGCAGCTTTTATGCGATAGTGCGTAGGTACAGTATTCAATTTTAATTCCTTTACCAATTTTGCTGAAATAAAGTCATGGGTACTACCGTCATCATGCAATATAGTTCTTTCTTTTCCATGTACCATACATTTCATAGTCAACAATGAATGTAAAGTAGGCATACCTAGTAAAGTGTCGGAAGTAGTAGTAGGATCATCTTCTTCTTCAGTGAAATCCGGCATATCCTCATGCTCGTCTTCGTCCATAGCTCCAAGGTAGTTGATATGTGCTGATGGCTTCTTTGAATGACAATTTGCTGCGAGATGCCCTGGCTGGTGACACTTGTAGCATACTATTGGCTTGGCTTTGGTCACATTATTTGCAATAGCTGGGAGTCTGGGTATATTTGGATTTGCTTGTGGAATAGGCTTAGAATTTGAATTCACATTGGATGGCAATGTAGGTGGTTTAGGCCAATTCTTGCGGAAAGATGGTGATGAAAAACGACCTGGATTAAACCTTCTGAAATTGGAATTGAATTGTTTAGATCCATAATTACCGTTTGCTTGGAATGGCTGTGGTCGTCGATCTCTTCCACGTAACTTATCTTCAGTGTCGTGAGCTAAGGAGATGGCATCTTCAAGGGTAGCAGGCTTGAACATATTCACCTCAGCGTAGTAATGTCCAAGAAGTCCAGACATGTACTTCCGCTTATGGGTCGTCTCTGGTACGTCTTCAAGCATGCGTAGCTGTAAAAGTGCATTCCAAAAACGCTCTGTATACTGTGGAATAGGCTCACGGTCACGTTGTTGAAGTAAATCCCATTGCTTGATAGCCTTCTCATGAAATTGCGGTGGAAGGAAATTTTGCATGAACTTCTTCTTGAAATCTTCCCATGTAGCAGGACATTCTATGCTCTTGCAGACTACAGTCCACCAAAGTGATGCTCTATCTATCAGGTGATTAGTAACACACTTGATTTTATCTTTCTCAGGATAAGTTTCCTCATGGAAATAGTCATCAAACTGGCTAATGAATGATAAAACAGTCTTTCCTTCTCTTATGCCATTGAAAGTGCGAAACTTGAAACTTCGTTTACTTATCTTGGATTCCTTGCGAATGGTTTGTGCTTCAAGAGTGGCGTCGATGATACGGCGTATCAAATCTTCAGCTTGAGGTTCTTCTTTATCAGTGGACGCTCCTTGTAGCTTTGTCAATTGCGCTTGCAAAGCTTGCCTAGCTCTTCGCTCTTCGTCCAATTGTAACATGATAAGCTCCAGCTTTTGCTCCATGGTAGGCTCGGGTAGGTCGTCTTCAGCCATAGGATCATCCATATGTGGGGTAGTCATCCTGTAAAACTCAACAAACCTTTCTCACTCAAAATCAGTTAGCGGGATGAGCGTAGCTCAAATTTGGGGTTACAAGGCTATGTATTTTTGGGCATTTTCTTCTTCAATTTTCAGAAATTCTGAAATATTTCTGTCTCCGTTTGCTGAAAGTACTTCAACGAACTTGCAAATAGGTAAAACAGCTTGCTGCGAACAACTTTCCAGTTCTGAGTTTTTGCATACGAACAAGTCTTCTATGAGTTTTAAGCACTAGTTAGTTCTGATTTAGTCTGACTTGTAGAGTTGCAGACTTAACAGACTTGCAGAGTTGTTGACTTGCTGGACTTAGGCTGACTTGCAGAACTTGATTACCGCCGACTTACGGAACTTGACTTCAGGAGTGCGAGACCCGAAGTTACCGAACTTGTCTGCCCAGTGTGACTTGATATGAGTTGTGTGACTTAGCTTAAGTAATTAAGCTTAAGCTTAATAAGCTTAGTAGCTTAGGCTTATTAAGGAGGAAGAGTCGACTGAAAACGGCGCAATTCGTGGAGGACGTGGGTAGACGTTTGCTGACGTCGCGAAATTTGCGGGCATCCTCAGATACCTCGTTGTGAATTTTTGTGGGACTTCTTCAATTCCTAAGTCTTTAAGCTTGAAGACTAAGCTTTTTGGAAGGAAAAAAAATATGAGCTTCTTACTGTATATCCACGACTTCATGAAGGAGATGGATGCGTGGTCCTCCGCCTGCAGAGCTTGGTCCTTCGCGATCTGACAGTGGAAACAGGGGTTCTTGATCGCCAGAAGTCTGCTTGTATCGACGGTTCGCGACGAGGTTGACTGTAGAGGCCGTTTGTTCCTAGAGCTCCGCCTTCGCCCGAGATTGGTAGCGATTGGAAGCTCTTGATCTCTGCTCCGCTCTGATACCACTGGTGCGCAGATCGGACGCAGGTAGCTCACGTAGTGAATTCCCAAAGGTCCCCAAGAACAAAGCACTCTACTTTTTAGCACAAAAACCAATGTAAAAACAAGCACGACATGAGACAAGAGACAAATTGGGTTCAATCTCCCCCATGCCTTGTGTGAGCGCTTCACAAAGCATGTATTTAATATATATTTCCAATCTTTTTGCTCAAAAATAGCCCAATTACAAAAATATGACAAGCTTTTAGCTTTTGAGTTTGCTTTCTACCAAAAATAGGAAAATAAAGCTAATGGACGGTGCCCAAAGAGTCTTGCACGCCCAATCTCAATGTCCAAATAAAAATAACATATCCAGGCGCATAAGCGCATACAAAATAATAATAAATAATCGATGTCTCTATAGACATAATCAAAATATAGGCGTGGCGCCTATCAAAATATAGTCCAAAGATCGAAAACCCGCTAGACTCCAATGCTTTCCTCCGCCACTGCTGCTATCTCTACACATCAACTGAAGCATTCACAATCGTTAGTAAAATAACACAATTAAACCGACAAAAGTGAATACCTAGCAGTCTTCAGCTACATAAATAAATCAACTGGTTAGAAATAAATCCTAACCTTAATTTATTACGAGTGCGCACTCTAAACTCATAAACGTTTATTAATTTAATATGCATTTTGCGGAATCACCCGCTATGGAATCACCCATGTACACACTAAATTAATGAAATGCCCGAAAAGGATAGGCGTCCCCATCAACTTCTCGCACAAAGAATCCTCTTTGTGTATGAGCCCCGGTCATCTAAGTTTACGGAATCCACCGTAAAACCTCACGGAATCCACCGTGGAATATGCCTCCTGGCATCAACATTCTAGATGAGAGATAAGAAAACCAAGCTATGAGTGATAACTCCTACAAAAATAGGAGATTTTTTTAGTGTGCCGTGTAGAACCTTCATGGAAGGATATGAGATTGTTGGTTGTTGGATTCGATGTATCGAGCACTCCTCCATGAAATCCTATATCATATTCTTGATCTTGATGTTTCCATCTTCAATTTGATGTATCCTACAAACAAGGGTGATGCTTCTTCCTCCTCCTCCTCTTAGATTTGAAAATTCACATCCTTGTTGCAATCCAAGAGTCCAACCATAGAGACTCCTTTAATTAGGGTCTTCACCTTTTTGCTCAAGAGTAGAGATAGTTATAGACATGATAGCTATGAGAATAGAGCCAAATTATAATATCAATTATGTTAGGAGTGGTGTTAGCTTGCATGATTTTTTTCATCCATGTGTCCAGAAGGAGGCAATAGTCTTAAGGCTGCTAGAAAGCACCATCCATAGAGCTAATAGTCCCAATGGTGTTAGGGGAGTGTTCTAGGAGGGACAAAGACATGAACTTCCAATTAGAATAACAAACTTGGGTTCTTGTTACTTAAATGGGTTGGAAGAAGATAGTCAACTTGTAAGCATGTAAAAAGACTTCTCAAAGAGAAGATTCATTGCATTATCTAAGAACTTTGTTTCACAATTTTATAAGAGTATTGATCATAATTATTGATTTGAATGCATGTGAGTTCTAGATATACAAATGCTTAATTAATGATATGCATACATCTAGTACTCACAATATGTTAATATGGCAAATCTAATATCACTCCTATAATTTAATGGAATGTATTTACTTGAATAGACATATATTTACATACACCCTTGCATACAATCCATTTTTGCATACTAAATTGTCAATATATGATTAAAAATTAATTCCATTTTGATAACAATATGTCACTTGCACATAATTATTTAATAAATGTGAATAGTTTTCAAGGCTTTCGATATGTTTCTTGCTATCTTGAATGTTGCACCACCATAGACCATGTCAACGAGCTTGTTCAATTTGGGTTTTCTTTGGCCTTGCACTTAATATGCAAAAGCATAAACTTTCAAATGGGTAGAGGTAGACTTTTTGGCCCTACACTAGACAAAGGACTACTTCCATCACAAAGAGAACCTCAAATAACCCTTTTCCAACATAGGATATTTTCCCTTTTGGCATTATGTATTTATATTTAGCATTGAACCATGAGATACCCTCATTAAACAATTAGCATAACTTAGAACACTCATTCAAAATTCACGTGGACTTATCATTCAAGCTTGTCCTCA
The DNA here is from genome assembly GCF_053477565.2 of Lygodium microphyllum. Taxonomy (NCBI): domain Eukaryota; kingdom Viridiplantae; phylum Streptophyta; class Polypodiopsida; order Schizaeales; family Lygodiaceae; genus Lygodium; species Lygodium microphyllum. The sequence continues at coordinate 23,982,439 of NC_141151.1, forward strand.
ATTGGCTACAACTAATTAAGTAACCCCAACATTAAGGAGTTTTTTGTCATATTGAAGGTTTGCTTTTTGGATGCCATCGAATGATTACTATTGAACACATGCAACTATGTTCTCAACCCCCAACACACATGTCATCATTCACCACAAGGTGCTTTAACCTCAAGCAACAATTTTAGCCTACTAGGTTGCATGGGGTTGAACAAGATGAATGCGAAATGTGAGATGCTAATTTTAGACTAGATGCTTATAATTACATTTCTATATAAAAGAAATGAACTTGTCACTCAATAAATTTAATATTACAAGCTTGTTTGCAACTAGTTTGCAACTAGGAAGTGTCATTGGATTCCTATTTTTGAAATCCATTCCCTACACATGATTACTTCTTAACATATCAAAGTCAAACTTGGAAATTATATTGTATGGCATCAAGCAAATCATGACTTAAACTAAGTTTGGAATTTTTCTTGAGTATTATCACATAATTCAAATAATGTTGCACTTTTTTTGAATTATATGAGGTCAACCCTTTCCTTCACATTTTAAGATTACTACATACTCCTTCATTTGTTAAAATTTTGGCCTTTCAAGCACACAATTAAAGCCAAAATTAGATGTTAAAATGTTATTATGGTGAAAAGAGAAAATATGGTTTACTTATGATCTCTATAGTATGTAGATAAGTAGACTCAATTTTCATTAACAAAATTAGGATTTTAGAGCATGCAAGAGTTTAGGTCATGAGGACTTCTTTATTTCTTTGCTACGTAACAAGTTCAACTTTATAGGCATGCATAGTGTTATCCAAAGTGATAAATGGATCAACTTGATATTGTCTAGGTTGATATGCATATTGCTAATTAATTATTTTAAGAGTTGGACTTAGTCTCATTGGATAGGGACCCCTCCCATATCTTATTTTCATACCAATAGCTACTTAATGATCATGGTATAGATAAAGATCCAAGTGAAAATAAAATATTGGTAGAGGATGTAAAAATAGCATTGAAGTTTCTTCTCTTATAAAGATGTTCTCAAAGTACAATTTCTTACCATATTAGAGGCTAATAGATACAAGAGTTACCTTAAGGTTGTATGAATCTAAAATGAATATTTAGATTTATCTATCAAGGAGAAAACCTAAATCCGTGAATGCAAAGCAACCATCTAATAGACATCAACAAATGTTTTGAAGGCATTATTGTCTTAAAGTGATTGATTATATATAAGCTAAAGACCACTAAGGATTTGAAGTCATATGAGCTAGAGAACAGACTAAGGTCATTACTAGAAAAGTAAGGTTTCAATTGGCACCTCACCAAGCAAGGAAATAATATTTCGAGGAAACTAGAATCTCGATCATAAAGAAGCTCACACCAACACAAGTAAGAGCAAGTGAGATTGCCAAAACTAAGGCAACTAGAAAAATGATAAATAGGCAATATAGCAAGGTAACTAGGAAAATGATAAATAGGCAATATTAAGGCAAAAAAGCCATCATAGAAGAGTTCAAAAAGCCTAAGCATTAGGCTCTTTTAGGGTCATTGGTATATGAGTAACTTTTGTGGCTTCAACATATGGTTTTAACTTGTGCCAATGACACCACAAAATGGATTGCAACTAAACCCTTGAGTTAATTTGTTTCATCCTATGTGGAATCTTTGAGAATGTCAATATAACACAATTCACACACACACACACACACACACACACACTCTCTCTCTCTCTCTCTCTCTCTCTCTCTCTCTCTCTCTCTCTCTCTCTCTATCTCTCTCTCTCTCTCTCTCTCTCTAATATTCATGTAGATCATAAGCTTTGACTTCTTTGGGTTTGCAATGCCCAGCTCAAAAGATTCCCCCTATAAAACTCTATTGTAGAGAGGATTTTGCATGCCAAAACTAGCACAAAAAAACCAAAGAAGCTATATATAGCAAGCAAGATAGCTTGAAGCACTTTTCATACTGTTACTTTGTTGTTGAAGTGCCCTCCTACTATGTTTCCATGTGTTGTGCTTTTGGGAGTACATCTAACATCTCGTGTTTGCAAACACATCTTCTCAACAATTTGTCTTGTTGTGATTGATACAACTATTTGGCAATAAGTAGGTAGGGTTGGATTTGAGAATATGGGTGAGCCTTTCATTCTCTATTAGGGTAGTCTATCAATCCATGTTTATGAATGGATTAGTAATAAGTAGGTATGGTTGGATTCAACAAGATGGGTGAGCCTTGCCTTGGGGTAGTCTGGCTATCCACGTTTATGAATGTTCACAATTTAATTTGCATAATAAGGGGTTGGATCTACTCTTGATAACTCAATTTCATGCTCAATCTAGAACAAGTGAGCATCTGGGATATCATCCATGATTTTTTGTGTTGGCTTCCTAGTTGGGATTTGGGTCTTATAAGAGTAGAGAAATTATTAAAGTCTTCTATACACATTTGCATTCCTTAGTCCATTGATGAGCATTTTGTATAGAGATCTAACACTCATGGTGTATTTTAGAACACACTTATAATATCCCATGTGGCCAAGAAAGCATTCAACACCCTTTTCATTTGTAGGTGGTGAAAGGTTAATAATAGCCTTCAACTTAGAGAAATAAATTGCAATTTTGTTTTCCAAAATCACATGCCCTAATATACATTCTTGTTTAATCCAATACTAGTAGCTTAAGGGATTTAGATAGGCTATATTGCATGCATCTATCTCAAACTTACCTTAGTTTGTCCAAGTGCTCAAGCCGAACTAGAATTGACACATAGGTTGTTGACAAACACCTCAATAAAATTTCTTAATATGTCTTTGAAAATTGTACATATTAATCATTATTGGGAGGCTATAGGAGCACTAGTCAAACCAAAATGCGTGATTATGTATACAAACACTCCTCATTCTATAGTAAAAAGGATTTTGTATCTATTGTTTGGGTGGACTAGCACTTGATTGCAACCAAATATCCATCAAGGAAGCCATAAGTCCCCTTATCTATAACTGTTTCAAGCATGTATTCAAAAGTGGGTAATCACCCCTCATGGTAGCAACATTGATATTTTTGACATTTCTACACACACAAATTTTGTCTTCCTTCTTGAAGAACACAATTCTTGGTGATACCAATTAATTTGTTCAATTTCATATAAGAACCTACCTTTGAGAAGCTTATCAAGATCCTCCCTCATGCTACAAGCATCCTTGGATTCACTGTGTATGGTCACCATTTCAATGGTTTGGTGTCAACTATGATTAGAATGGTGTGTGTGATAATTCTAGGGGTATTGATTCATGTTTCTGTATGACTAGGTGAACACATTTGAACATTGTCTTGCTTATTTTCCCCCCTATTCCTCTATGAGGTCATTAACAATGAAAACACGTCAGAGTTTTTAAATCTAGATTTATCCCTTTCATGTTAGTAGTGCCTTCAATTGACTCATTGGTGTCTCCTTCACATTTACTCTCTAGCCTCATCCCAATTTGATATCCTCTATTGTGAATTTGCTTTGGGAGATCATCTTGTTTATTCTATATTTCATCCTTAGAGTCTTTAGTATCCCTCATTTTCATATACTTTCATACCTTAGGTGATAAGGTGGATCTCTCTTGGTATGTTTAGCTTTGATTGATTGAGGAATATGTGGGCCACTATGTATGTTGATATCTGCCTTTAATTGTGACACCAAAGAGTCACTCATTGTTTCTTCTTGGTTAGTAGCAGGATTCTCATTGTGAGCTACTACTTGATACAAGGTGGCTATGTCAAGTATTTTGAGTCTAGCTTTATCATAATCCAAGACATCTAAAAACTCCAACCACTCCTAGTTGATGTCAAGCTTAAGCACTTCACCGTGGACTACTAGTCTGGTCACACTTTGTTAAGTGGGATATAGCTAGGATTTTCTCTATGGTCCATCCATTTATGTCATAATCAATGGTTTCTAACTAGTCTTCTGAGGCTTCATCCTTGGTTTTGTCATTCGACTCCTCTTCTTTTGATGCATATTTTGAAGAGTTGTCATCTAACAACCCTTCTCGTCTTTCCAAATCTTGGGTAGCTATGAATGTGCACAAAGTTCAAGTTATGCACCTTTTCCAACTCAACATTGCTATTTCTATGAACTCTTCCAATGGATTACCATTTGCTAACGGGTTGTACTTAAGCCTTGCCCATAGGAACTCTAATAATTTGATTAGCTCAAATTTTTTTTGTGGAGTCTCATAAGGCATTCTTGTAAAGAGATGGAGAAGGAAAGAGTAAGCTTGAGCTCTTACTAGCTCACACATACAAAGAAGAGAGCACACATAAAACTCGAGGTTGAAATCTCATTCTTCTTCTTCTTCTTCACTCAAACATAAGTTCTACATTACATAATTGAGAATATAACATAAAATGGGGCTATGTACAATAATCAATGTGAAACTCCAGGTTAGTGAGCTGGCAAGTTGTGCATCCCATCACTCTTAGTAGATAGACCATGTGAACTAGTTTGATTGTAGTGTATCGATTGTAAATATTCTCATATTTTCTACCACATTCTAGTAATACATCTAGGTTAGAAGTCACTCATGCAAACCTTGTCTAGAGCTTGATATCAACACTCTCCCCCTTAAGCTCAACACCAACTCTTACACCCCAAGTATTGCTTGAAATCATTGAAGTATCTCTACTTTGAGGGCCTTCATGAAGATATCTACAACCTACTCAACTTTGCTCACATACACAAAGTTGATGTTTCCAATCAAGACCCTCTTGATAAAGTGGCAATGCACCATAATGTGCTTTGTCCTTGCATGATACATTTGGTTCTATGCCAACTATATGCTATTCATATTGTCCCAATGAATGCCACCCAGCCTCTATATCTATATCCCAAATCTCCAAGTAACATCTAGTGATCTCATATGTTGCCATTGCAACACCCATGTACTTTTCCTCTATACTCAATAAAACCACCATCCACACTGATGAGCCACATAACTATTGTATATCAATGATTTCATGGGATCCCTTAGTTTCCCAGATCAACATGGTCCTGAGTGATTGCCTAGTTATTCTATTTCTTGCATATGATCTTCTTGAACCTAGAGTCTTCATAGAGGGTATTCCGAACTCCACATTAAGTCTTTGTTATGAACCACTCAAGCTCAAACAGATAATGGGTCAACCACTCTAGAGATCTCTTTTAATTCATCCAAAAAAAGTAATGAGGAATCTTTGCAAAAGTAGAGTGCAATGAAGCTTATCTTTCCAAAGAATAAAGAAGGACAATCCCTTAAGGAGCATCAAGCTACCTAGATTTGGAAGCAAAGTCAAGAGCCATGGTTACATATTTTGTTTCAAGTCTCTCAATCAACTTTGAAATCATTCTTGACACTAAAATTGAATTATATCTAATGAGCTAGGAGGACTCACTCTTTCATGTAACTTGCCACTCTATGGGTTCTCAATTGCACTTACACTTGGTGATTCTTGCAATTCAATCAAAACCTAAAATTATGCACCTTCACTTTTTGCAACCACATTATCATTTACATCATCAACAATACCATCTTTTACATTAATATACCAAGTTTCCATCTCATAAAGAACCACATCCTTGCTCACCCTCACTTGACATGTGACAAGGGTATATCATTTTGTACCCCATGCATCTAAATAGAATAGCTCCAATACATTTTTTCTTATATGATTTTCATGTGGAAAGGCACTTATTGCTTGCTTTCCAAACGAGCATGCATCACAAATTTTTTACATTTTAACACTTTTGTCAACAAATGTGTAATAACAAACTCTTTACTTTCATTATTTTTAGCCTTTGTTGTACATCTTTAGGCCCTACACTCTTATACCAGATCTCAATGTCAACAACAACACTAGCACCCTATGAAAACACAACAACATTCATCTTAGGTATATTTATATCCTACCCACTTGTTTGCCCTAATATGCAACAAGTCTACCATTCTTCTTGTACTCCTCTGCATACAATCCATTAAAGTTGAATTTAACATGCAAACCTTCTCAAACATCTTTCTAAGAGGAACCAGGTTCCTTGTAATGTCCAGAATATGAAGTACATCAATCAAGTAGTTCAACATATCATTTGTTCATGAACAATGACATATTTTCTATATGTGTAATTGGATGTGTAGTATCATCCTCAATATCTATATAACTAGGGCTCTAAAATCTACATCTTTGAGCCATCCCCTATGAGACTATCTATATGTGTAATTGGATTTTTAGTATCATCCCCAATATCTATATAACTAGGGCTCTAAAATCTACATCTTTGAACTATTCCCTATGAGATTATTCGTGTGAGCCGATGCACATGAAGCCATATATTATACATTTTCACCACATTTAGGTACATTTCTAGATCTACTATTCATCATAAGCTACATAACAAACAACCATCATGAATCACCTAATTTTCTAATACTTGGTGCATATTTATTTTGTTGCATACCATCACGAGACATTTTCCATCAATAAAGTGGCCTAGTTCGCTAAATTCCAACATCCCTTGCTATCATTTACATATTGATTTATTTGGTAATTTTTGTGACCTCACTAGCTACACTACCTCAAAATCACCCATGCCCATCTACATTTGACCTTTGCAATTTATGTGACTAATACTAACCTCGATTTTGGATACCATATTTGTGGTCATCTCCTTGATTTATACCTCATCCTTTACCTCTACCTCTATTCAAGTAGAAGACCTAGTCAAAATTGTTTTGACCTTTAAAGATGAGTCTTCGCCAAGGTTCTTCTCTTCAATAGTTAATATTGAAATAAGATCTCCAAAGTTGGGAATATGTTGTGAGTTTGAACAAATGTCCTAAATTTCTTGTATGCTGGCTCCAAGCCATGCATCAAACTTCCACCTTGTCACCATCAATTCCAACCCTTACAGATGCAAGGTATTCACAAATACTCTTTATCTTCAACGTGTAGTAGTCAAGTTCACCATCTCAACTATATGTAGCTCATTCTTCCATTGCAATTTCCTTGCTTTTTTTTTCGTTTCATGAAATATGACCAAAATATTCCAAGCCTCCTTGGGGGAATTACCATCGTGTATATACCCAATCATAGTATCTTACATGCTAGAAAATATTCCAAGCCTCCTACCATGATGTATATACCCAATTATAGTATCTTATACACTAGAAAATTAATACATGACCTTTCATGCTCTTTGGTTCTATTTTTTGGGAGCTTTCACTTTCTAAAGAGAGTAGAAATCTTGTTTGGTAGCTCTAGTACCTCCTCTTGATCTCCTTCAATGTACTATCAAATACCTTTCCCTATTGGTCATTCTAAACCTCCAAGCATAGAAGTTGTTCTTATCCAACTTATCGTTGATCATCCAATTGATTCCATAATTACCAAACATTGTGACATGAAGCCTATGAATCAGATTCACATGTAAATAGCCTCTAGCTCTCAAATGGAGGCAAAAACATGCCCAAAATGCAAATCTAATTGCATAGTTTGTAATATCTCCTCAATTTCTCCAAGTTTATGAAGATAGCTCATTAAACAAAGATCATATAAGGGAGATCTCCATAACTGTGCTCCACAACAAGGCTTCCTTGTAGACTCATATGCTCGTAGCTCATAGCTACTCACTTGTAATGAGACTTTAATACCATGTAAATAGACAAAGAAGGTGTGTGTGTGTGTGTGTGCATGAAAGGTGGGAAGGATCGAAGCTTGCACTTGGAGAGCTATGGCAAGAGAGCAAGAGCAAGGAAGAGAGAGACGAGAAATGGGAACTCCAACAATCACAATGTGTGATCACCTTCCCTTTATTCATTTGTCACTAAAAGAATAAATAATAAAGTGATGGTGACGAGCTTCTGTCGCCTACAGTGTGCAGGCATAGGTACTATCAATGTAGTAATACAAGGGTGGCTAGGTGGAGGCACCTTTATTCCCAACAACCTCCCACTAAAAGGAGAATCTGCCCTAGTGAGGAGTGAAAAAGAAAAAAGAAGATACAATAAAACATGTACACATGTACAACACGATGAGGAAAGACGTCATCTCATCCCACACCCATCAATCTCCTGAGGAAGGCAAAGCACTCCGTAGAGAGGCTTTTGGTGAGTAGATCTGCAGGATTTTGGTCAGTCAAGATATTGATAAGTTCAACAAAATTTTCCTCAATGACCCCACATATGAAGTGATACCTCACCTCAATGTGTTTCGTCTTCACATGGAAGACCGGACTTTTGGCTAACTAAATAGCACTCATAGAATTTGAATGCAACATAGGTATAGAGCATCAATCCCAAGGTGATGAACCAAACAGCCTAACCATATGTCCTCCTTGTACACTTCTGAACCGTGGACATCCAAAAGATAGCACCTCTAGCTTAGGTGAATACATAGCCAAAAGTGGACTTCCTACTATCTACATGTCCTGCATAATCGGAGTTTGTGTACCCCACAACTCCTGTATCTTGGCTACCATAGCAAATACGCATAACTAAAGTGCCCTTCAAGTATCTCGTGATACCCTTCACAACATCCCAATGCTTCTTGCCAGGTGTATCCATATAGCATGCCGCAATAGCAACTGCCAAGGAAATATCTGGACGAGTGGCTATTATGATATACATCAAATAGCCCACACTTGATGCATAAGGGATCTTGGCCATCTCGGCCCTCTGCTCATCTATCTTCAGATAATCCACCTATGAGACCTTCACATAAGAAGGTAATGGACAGCCAATAGGCTTCACGTCCTACATGCGAAAACGCTCAAGGACTTTATGAATGTACTTCTATGAGAGGTAGAGTAGTCCTTGATGCCTGTCGCGCTTAATGCGCATGCCAAGAATGTGAGAGGCTTGTCCCAAATCCTTCATCTCAAAGCTCTTCTTCAGCTGAGATTTAAGAGCATCCAACTCATCATGATCTTTCCTTGCTATTAGCATATCATCCACATAAAGTTCTAAAATAAGCTTTGAGCCATCACGAGCTTTCTTCGTGTAAAGGCACAAATCCATAGCACTCCTATTGTAGCCCTGCGACTCCATAAAGGCATCAAACTTATGATACCTCTCGAAATATAACCCTACGTACCTTCATGACTCTCTTAGGTTGTCTATGTATCTTGTCTTCATGGAAGACTACATCATAGCTACGGATGACTTTCTGTGCCTGCAAATCCCATAGATGATAACCCATCTCTCTTATCCATAACCAAGGAATATGCATTTAACACTCTTAAAATCTAGCTTGTTACTCTTGTCCTTGGGCATATGGAAAATGCCTCACATCCAAAGACATGTAAATACGTATAAGAGGGAGGGTTTCATGTCCATACCTCCTCTACAACAACCTGAAAATTAATGGCACTACAGGGCGATCTATTAATGATATGCATGGCAGTCATAACTGCTTCAGCCCCAAACTGCTGGGGTAGGCCTGCATGGCTAAGCGTAGTACGAACCCTTTTGCTAGATGGTCCTATTCATTTGCTCAGCCATATCACTCTGGGAAGGGGTGTAAGGGGCGGTCAACTAACGCTCAGCACCCCTCTCATCACATAACTTCTCAAAAGCACATGATACATATTCACCTCCATTATCTGTCCTAAGGCATTTTAGCCTATGCCTAGACCGGTTTTCTACCAAAGCAAGCCATCTCTGAAAAACTACCAAGACTTTAGATTTCTGCTTTACAGGACAAGCCAATACCTTACATGAAAAATCATCTATGAAGGTAACAAAATACTTCACACCACCCAAAGAGTGACAGGGCATGGGCCCATAGACATCAAAATATACCAAAGCCAAGGGCTCACTCATGCGTGACATACCAGACTTCTTATGCATAGACCTAGTCTGCTTGCCATAAAGACAATGATCACAAGAATCAAAATGAGAATAGTCAAGGGATGGTAAGTATTGCAAACCAAAAAGCATTTTCATTCCCTTAATGGACATGTGTCCCAAACGGGCATGCCAAATATATACATGAGGTAAAGACCCCACAAACAAAGCATGCTCAACTTTAGATCCAAAAAACTAAGGGGTAAAGGTTGCCAGCCTTGGCACCTCTCGCAAGCACAAGCCTGTCATGAGTAGTCTTCCATGTAGAGTCTCCAAAAGATACATGATATCTTGCATCATCAAGCTATCTAGTGGATATAAGGCTATGTGTCAATGCACGTACATGACATACATCGTGCATAACAAAACTGCTACCAGAAGGAAACTATAGCCTACATCACCAATGCCGACAATCTCAAGATAGCTGTCATCACCCAATCACATATGAATGGAACCACTCTCGGCAAGGATGAAAGGATGCATGTGAGTCCAAAAGCCAACATTGTGTATACATAGAGTGTATCTCTGACATATGTGAAGCATTAGATGAAGCTGCTGCAAGGATATAATCCCTATCACTATCCTTGGGCTGCATAACATTGATCTCTTCAATTTTAACACTTGACTTAGTAGGTACTATGCTATGATCAAAAGACTTTTCTTGCACTTTCTCTTTCCCCTTGTCTTTGCGCCTTTCATTGTGCAATTCATGACACTGTGAACTTATGTGGCCTTTCTTCCCATAATGATGACAAGTCAGATTTGCATTTCTCCCACGAGACTTAGTGTGTGACTTGCCAGGCGACTTGGACCAAGATTTCTGTGAATCCCGTCCATAGCCATTACCACGGTCACTCTTTGCATTTCCATCATGTCGGCCTCTAACTGTCAAAGTATGAGATATAGGAGAGGCATCCAAATTCTTACGGTTTATCTCTTCATGCACAAGAGAGCTATCAACATCAGATAGCTTCAGAGTAGTGCCAAAAGCACATGCAGTGCAAAATACATCCCAAGACTCATTAAGAGTTCCAAGCAAGAACAATGGAGTGACATCCTCTTTGAAATCAATGCCCTGCGAAATCAAGTTCTTAAGAATAGCATGAAATTGGCTCACATGAGCTGACATGGTCACATTCTCTTTCATGTGGAGATCCATAAGTTGTTTCAGCCAATACATTTGACTTGCACGACTTTGTTTGTCATAGAGGTTCTTGATCTTATCCCAAAGCTGCCATGTACTCTATGCTTCTTCAACCACATTGTAATGCACTTGTTCACAGTGAGAGACAAGATGAGGGTGGACTTGCCTAACTCATCAAGCTCCATCCATTTATCATTAGTCATAGTTTCAGGCTGCTCAATACTCAACCTGAGTAGCTTTATCTGCGATTTTTGCACTATTACCTGCCAAACTTGGCTCTTCCAATAGGCACACTTTGTACCATCAAGCTTAGTTATGTTGAAGATAGCATTGTGAGTGGAAGAAGATGCCATATTGCAAGGTGAAACAGTGCATACAATTCAAAACTACTTGCTTAAATTGTAGAAAATGACCAAAAAACCACCAACCAAGGCAAAATGGTGAGAAACGAGCATTTAATGAGGCTGCCCACCAAGTACCATCAAAAGTACATCAAATCAAGATGATTCAGCATGAAAATTCCATGTCAGTCCATATTTAAATGCTTGATGTAATAAAATTCAGAACTGTGAAAACTAGAGTTGACAGTGCCAAAAGCAAATCCCCGAGTCAATCAAATACTGCCAAGTCCAAAGCCGCCATCATGCAGGCATAGCATAGGCATATGACAAGTCGATAATCATGAACCAGCACCCAAGCATGTCATACAAACATCTGCTAGTGAGTCAGTACACCCCCCAATTAGCGGAGCAAAATGTACCTATCACTGCCAAGACTTGACACAAGTAGGTGTCAACTCACAGAAAATGGACCCAAGTCAGCTCATAAGAAAGTACAGTGGACCAAACAATAGAAGCCAAGCATCATCCAAAGTGAACATCCTCAAATATCCAAAGTGCTCAATAGGATAAGTCGCCTGCTTAATGTTTGTCAAGCATCCAAAGACACTCCCACTAGCACAAAAGCCGTAAGTGTCAAGCACAAAGGCTTAGCAAAGGCATATGAAAGCACCACTGAACAGAAGATCCAAGATCAAGCATCAATAAGACATCATGAGCATATAGGCTTTGTAGCATCCATTGACATCAAGTACATCCAAAATATAATACTGGTGAGCTAAGAAATAGCCAAAGTAAGCTCTAAGCAATCAAGCCCAAGTAAGCTGCAGTAGCAATCAAGTCCAAGACAATGTAACGAGCATGTAGTATTGGCATAGGCCAAGCATGTCAGTACTGGTCAGACATAAGCAAAGTACATGCCATAAGTACATCAAATATGGAGATCCAAATGCTATGTAAAGTGAGCTCAAGCTCAACCAATGATCCAAGAGAAAATCCAAGCTCTATGCCAATCCCCGAGTGTCAATACATCAATATATACATCCAAGACATGTCCCGTTCCAATGGGCATGAGAAAACATGAGCTTTAGCCCACTATGTTACAGCAGTGATTTACTAATTAGAATTGAGTATTTGCAGCCCTTAGATCAGGCCAAGGTCATGGCAGAGCACTAGCATTACATCCACCAACCAATATGCATTAATGGCATAGCATACGGGCATCATGTGAAGTGTAGATGAGCTCCAATCTTCACGTAAAGGTCTATGACACACATAAACAATAGGTCTGCTATATAGATAGTCAAGGAGGAGCTCACAAACAATGCCTCAAATCAAGCTCAAGCATTGGAAGACATCAACCATCATTGCCAAGTGTGCCACAATGATGTATAAGCAAGGCATGACCATCATTTGATTTGGGGAGCTACTATCCACTTTTGCCTACAATGGGCACTATTCACTTGACCTATTGGAGTCTACTATTTCTATAAATGGTGTGATTCAGGGTGCTCAAGGGCTTTACCAAGTGTCAAGGGAGGCACACAAGAAGCCTCAAGTAGTCACAAGAGGTCTATGATGAGATATGAAGCACGGGAGCTTCAATGGTGCTGCTCCCTTCTCTTCTTAGACTTGTAGACCTATGAACTCAATGAAACCCTAAAGAAAATAAAGAAATACATCTGATGCAATGCCCTAAGGGTGCCCAAAGGGGCTGAGAAGGTGCTCAAGAAGCTGGGGAGTGACACAAGCTCGAAAGAGTCAGCTATGGCTGGCAGGAAGGAGACCCAATGAGTGTAGGTAATCAATAGAAAGCTGAAAGAGTCAGGAACCAAGCTCGAGTAGCCATAAATCCAAGCTCTGATACCAGTTAAAAGGTGAGAAGGATCGAAGCTTGCACTTGGAGAGCTATGGTGGGAAAGCAAGAGCAAGGAAGAGAGAGACGAGAAATGGGAACTCCAACAGCCACAATGTGTGACCGGCCTTCCCTTTATTCATCTGTCACTAAAAGAATAAAGAATAAAGCGATGGTGATGGGTGCCCACAACCTGCAGTGTGCAGGCGTGGGTACTATCAGTGTAGCAATAGAAGGACGGCTAGGTGGAGACGACTTTACCCCCAACAGTAGTGCGTGTGTGCATGCATGTGTGAGTGCATGCATGTGAGATCTCACAAGTGGATACATACACACACACACAAAAGAGAGCATATATAGAGATAGAGACTAGATTATTATTATTATTGTTATTATTATTATTCACTAAACATGATATGAAAGGTCTACATATACATAGAAAGGACACAACATAAATTTTGAGACTATGTACAATGGTCAACATGAAAGTGCTAGTGAGTGAGCTAGGAAGGTAAGTGTTCCATCACTATTGGTAGGTAGGCCAAGTCAATGTAGTCCATCTATAGTATCATTGATGAAGATCCTTGCATCTACTACCATGTGCTACTGATAAATATTGGTGAGAATTTTCCCATGAAAACCATATCTCAACAATTTCGAGTAGTCGATCGTTTAAAAATGAAGTAACCATCATCTAGATTGGCACATGAAGGGAAGTTCATAAAGCTTAGCTTGATTAGCCATTGCAAGCTCTTCTTTGACATTTGTTCTCTCATTAGCCATCTTGTATCATTCCATCTTTGAGAAAGGAAAATCACTATTTGCATCCAAACTCTCTTGTCCTCATGATATTGGTTGTATTTGTTCAATGGTCTATGACTTATAGAACACTATTTATTACCTTTGAGCATAGTAGAAATTGCATTTTGATCAACTTTGGAAGGCTTCAAAGCCTCCATTTTGTAGAAAATGCATGGTGTAGAGAACAAAATCTGAGCGAGGAGTAGAGAATACTCAACTACATGAGAAGAATGAAACTTCTTTAATTCCAAACAAATTGATACGAAGAGGACTCTATCCACCCATGCACTTCCACTATAAAGCTTAGATGGTGATCCAGATATATGATAGACGAAGAGCTTAAGGGTCGGTAGAAGAACTCTACATGGGTGAAAAATAGATAAATGATGGCTTGGGAGGGGTATTCCTTTTATAGCATGGGAAGGTAGTTTGGTTAGTCTATCCAACCATATTAGTCAACCATGGAACATTCCAAATAATATTTCTTTTACCATCGATCTAGAGACACTGTCCCTATACCCCTATCAGGGAGGTTGTACAGCTCGATGCATTGTGTCTTGAATTGCTGATCTAACATAGAGACTAAATCCACAAAGGTCAACTTTTTTCCATCCAGTCACATATATCTCATCTAACATACAAGTTAGGATCCAACCAATATCCACGTTCACACACGGCTTCTCCTCATAGTGGGGGATTTACAACTTAAAGCACCATGGATCATTGCCAACACCTTATGAGGGTGGGGCATTGAGCATATCTAACACATTTATATACAAACTACGTGCATGTGATTTTTGAATAATATAAGACCATTTCCCCAATCCTCTATAAGTGTAGCATTTCTCATCTAGGGTCTTCCCATCGACAAGAGGCCATAGTCCACTCTATTCATAACAATAAAACTAACAGATAATTATACCTCAATTCTAAAAGGCTAGTTTCCGAGGACTCCAACAAGGTTAAAGTTTTGATTTGTCTACCATTGTCAAATCAAAGAGTACATCTCAATTGATGGGCTATCCCATGCTTAAAGTATTGAAGAGGTTATGATTCTCACATCAATACCTATGTCAATTATCCCCTTTTGTCATGTCATCTAGGGCAATTATTGCAAGTATAGTGTGACTTTTAGCCCCTTCCTAGGAGGTTTTCACTTCTAATAAGCACCTCAAATTTTTCTATATATTAAGCTTGGAATGTAACCACTAGGTTGAGATCTTGGAATCCTTTGTCTATAGTAGCAAGAGGAGATCACGTGTTCCCTTCTAAACCATGATTTAAAGGCTCTCCAAATGAGTGGATTTTGCTTGTTATTAATAGTCATACATGTAGAGACCAATGATGCAATCATTCATAGATTCACATATTTGAACCTATTCAGTCTTGCCTCTTTAGTTGGCCAACTTTGTCCTTACAAGGATATCATTTGCAACTCTTTCTAATTTTGTGGGTTGGACTCATATCTCCCAAAGCTACCAAGACCTATTGGGGTAGATTTTGGTGTTGTTCTTGTCATTCCTTGAGCATTCAATTCCAATTTACTCTTTTTCTTAAGGAAATCCCCCCCCTCCCCCCATCTTAAGCATAGACCCACCACCCTTTGGATAAGTTCTTTTTTTAAATGTTTAATTGTCTTTCGGGTTGCACTTTCATACGATTTACTACCTTTTCTTCTAATGTCTTGATTTTGTTTTGTATGTTTGAGAAATTGAGGAATTAAGATCTACATAGAGAATGTATGTTTTGTAATACATATTGTATAGTATTAAAGACTAATTTTCATACTAAATAATACATGAAACAACTATTCCATATGGGTTATTGTTTGATAGGAAAGGTCATGATTATATGGATATTGTATGAATTGTACAATAGTGTTGAACATACAAAACATATTATTAGACAATATGAGAGTATAAATGCAATCAAGGTTTTGGAAAAAGGAAATAGACAGTTGCAAAAAGATGAAGAACTTAATGTTGGATGTAGAGATGAAGATATGATGTTCCAGATGACCTTTGGTACTTGCATTCAAAACCTCAAGTGCATTAGCTTCCTAAGGGGAGTGCTAGTCTTTGTGGTGAATAGATATTGTTGGATTAGGGGTTGGGTCTAACACCAAGTAAGCCTTAACTCCCTAGGTGTGTCTTATTACAAAGAACCTAATTTGTGGCTAGGTTATAGTGTAATTAATTTATGAGTGCATGTGCTTGCATAAGCTAGTACATGAATAAAACATGAATTTCTAGGTTGCGCCTTATCCAATATCATTGTAGCAAGGGTAATCTCCATGGTTAAGGAATGGGACAATGTTGAAGGAAAAGGTAGCTATGCATAATATTGTAAGAAGATAGAATATTAGATAGGAAAACTTATGAGTTTGATCCAAGTCACAATTGAAACACTTGTCTCCATTGTAGCCTAACCCCTACTTGAGACAACAGTTGCACATAAGGGATCTTCTTATTTTGAAGTTCCTTTTCCACCTTGGTATTTGTAAGTTCCTCCCTTGGAATTAGGGTGGGTGGATGGAGTTGTAGGAAAAGGAAAATGCAAGGTTGCAATCGACTTAGTGAGTTGTCTCACACTTAATAAAGCAAGAACTTCCTAGGTATGTGTTACCCTTGATGCATTGTGAGTGTTTGTAAGATTGAAGATACAAGTCTAGGTGGTTAGACATGGAGTCAATTGACCAAGGCCACGAAGCACCTGTAACTTGAGAACCCCAAGGTGTAGTGTTGTGAACATGTATGCATGTTTCTTTTTCTTTTGAGGTGTCATACAATATGATTATATCAAGCTCCAACCTTGCTTACATGGAATTTAGAATACAAAGGTTGATGAGTGTTATATCATATGGCCCTCATTTGAATTACATGGTCATGGGTATATATTAGAAAATAAATTAGCATGTATGATTTAAATCAAGAAGCTTGACTATAATGCTTTTGTTGAAGAAGGTATTATCATGGAATATCTTTGAGCTTATCGAAGAGGCATAATGCAACTCTTTTTTAGAAAGTCCAATTTTAAAGGAGATGGATTGTTGAGGTAATTTGCTTGAATAACTTAAAGGATTGGGTTTAGTTCATAAATTTGATGGCATCTCACTTGTCCTCTCCTTAAGGTGAGTAAGAGTTAAAGTGATTGAGAGGCTTTTCTATTTAATTTCCTTTTGAGTGTTTTTAATCTTGGTCTCTTGTAACAAACTATACCTACAACATGCAATGATGAACTAGAAATTGATATGCCTAAAGGTCAATTTGATTTTCCTATTTATCTTATTGTTTATAGTATTGATGTGTACATAATTTTTTTAAAAAATAGCTATCATGTCGGGACCAAAAATGGACCCAACACTAGCTCTAGGGCTCTAGCCGAGCCTCCTATACTCACCCAAACAACCCCATGACCTCGTGACCACCAGGAGCTTTATACACTACGAATTGATTTATTGAACAAATCTGTTTGTAGATACCATCTCTAGATTTCAGTCCAATGTGATGCCCTTCCCCACTCCAAGAAATTGGAGTACCTAGACATATCGGTGAGACTAGCACCTCATAACACACATGAAGGGAGCATCCCCCTAGCTTATCGATGTGGCCCCACTACAACTCTCCTATACCCTAGAGATTAGTACCAAGATGTGTCGTTTCAACATAAAGCACATATGCAACATAGTCCTCTCTTTTAATAAAACGTTCCAAGAGATAATATAATCCTTACCACATCAATCTCCGAAGGAAACAATAACACTAGACCTACAACTCAAGGTGTCCTCACACTCAACGTGGGTCAATTATTCGAAATCAAGGGCTATATGCATCCATGAGATAATTCACTTGATATCATGTATGAAAATGTAGATGTAAGGTGAATGACATATATACTCAAACAAGTAAACTTATAAATCAATTAGTGTAGATGTGCATAAATAGCCTTTTCATGATTTCACTCTTGCGTATTGCTTCATTACTAAGGCAACACTAGCTATTGCCCTTTTTAATACTTAAATTTGAATGAATCCTATATGATATAATATGCATAAAATTACAATTCAAATGATACCTAATTCCCACAATCCCTTTCCCCTACCGTTTACGATTTTGCATTCGATGAATAGGTTAAAAGGGTTTCATGTATGTTCTTTTTATATGAAAAGCGATAAACACATAGTAAAACATACAAATGGGAGTAAACTAAGTCTGATCCTCATGCTTTACGTGCACAAATATAATCCTAATTTTCTATAAAAATTTTAGCACAAAATTTATTTTTTCCCTATTTTCTTTGCCCAAAATTGCATTTTTTGTTTTTTGTTTTCTTTATGTAAAATGTTGTATTTTCTAGTTTTTCTAAGTCAAGAAATTAATTCACACTCTAATCTAGCTTCACATTTGATTTTATCCCTTATATGATTTGATTTCTCGAAACCAATTAAAAAAACATTTTTCTCTTAAATTATGCATTTGGGGTTTTAAAATTTAATAAGTTACATGCATGGATATAGGTTCTACATTTCATGCACATCCCTCAAACACATCACAAAAAAGCTTCAAACAAATTTTCATTGCATATGAATAAGATTTTCACCATGAATTATAAAAAAGAATCTGAATTTCTATTAAAAAGAGGCTTACCGCCATTTTTCAAGTTTTGGGTCTCGGAAACTAATTTTATGAATAGCAACCAGACCCGCTATTGGTCTCCAAACAGTGCTGGTCATCACTCCTCAGCGTCGACATGATCCCATAACAATTCGGTTCAAATTGGACAAATGGTCTTCATCCCGATCTTCTCTAATTCATTGCTGCATGAACAACCCATCAGATGAGAGAGAGGGATGAGAGAGAAATACTACTTTTTAATCCTCACAACCAGGCCACTATCTTTGAAGCCAAGATTGGTGATATGGAGCGAAAAATTTGAGCATCCGGTGAGTGTGATCATATCATTAGTTTGTTTGTGACCTCCATTCCTCTCATCAAATCACGTTGTCAGGAAGGAGAGGGCACCAGTTTTTTTTCGTGGCATAAAAAAAATCAACCCCCCCTTCACATGAAAATTTTGGGGGCCTTT
This sequence comes from Lygodium microphyllum, assembly GCF_053477565.2. Taxonomy (NCBI): domain Eukaryota; kingdom Viridiplantae; phylum Streptophyta; class Polypodiopsida; order Schizaeales; family Lygodiaceae; genus Lygodium; species Lygodium microphyllum. The sequence continues at coordinate 24,001,520 of NC_141151.1, forward strand.
GAGTCCCCCAAATGCCACCACTCTTCATTTTTGAATTTCTTTTGCACTTCCATTTGGACCCCGTGCCCAGCCTTTGGCTACTTCGACGTCCAATTACGAAGTAAAAATTTTTGCATGTCCGTCTAATTCTGGCACCTGGAAAAAATATGAAAATTTCAAGACCACTATGAGATCAATATTTCAAAGTGATTTTAAATTTCACCTTCTACAGTGGCTCAAAATTGTTGAATCTGCATTTGCCGCTTCTATCGAGCTTCAATTTCTGCTTCAAATTGAAAAAATTTGACACATTTCAAGCTCTTCTCATGTCATAAAATCCCCTCTCATTGGCAACCACAGGATAGGGCGACTCAGGCCCGTCGAATCTACAAACTTATCTACACATACATAAACCAAAAGGAGCATCAAGCTACTATAAGGAAAATCCAAACACAACTCTCATCCTACCCCCAACAAAATCAAAGCATGAAGATCCATAAGGGATAGGTCAAGTATAATTTGATAAGAAGTCCACAGTCAGTTGCTAACCAACTACTCCAACACCATGGATCGACTTAAAATAACTATCAAAGGAGTCATCCTAGTGGTGGCTTGCTGACCTACCTACCTAACCTAGGACAACTGGACTAGGAACTCCTATAGCCTGGTCTTGCATTTTCAAATACTTTTGATTAATCACTTTTTGATGCTTTAAGACTTGATACTTGTGCGTGTGAGGAGGGAGCTGAGGGTATTGTGACCCAAGGAGAATAGAACATCAGCCTTAGGTGTCATGTCTCGATATCCAAGAACCTACCAAGCTCTCCCAAGGCAACACTAAATCTTTTTTCTTCTACTAACTTTAATTTTTGCTCCAACCATCCTTATTTATTTTTCCAACTAGGTGGCCCTAGGTCTGACTTGTCCTTAGGAACCTACCAGGCCTTCACAAGGCAATGATCATTTGCTCTTGGAATTTTTCTTTGCTTTCTTTAAAAAAAAAAGGGATTAGAATCCCTTTTTACACACCTTCATATGTATTTATGGTTTTTCATATATATTCATTGTTTCTTCTCTTTCTTTTACTTGGGAGGCTTCTCTATCTGTCTCACAACTAACAAAAGCATCTAGAAACAGCTGCCTAGCTAGCAGGCTAGCAAGACATGGTCATTAAGGACTATTCCCAAAATAGCTCTTAGAGTACCTGATAATGTCTTCATAGGAGGTAGCCAATTGCTCACACCTCCCCCAAATATACCAAACCAAATCCTAGGACTTCATGCCTTGACTTTGTTGGTCCCCAAAAGAGGAAAATTTTCCACATACACATATACATATATAGCACAAAGGGAAATAACTCATAAATGAAGGACATCACCCGTACTTGGCCATGAGAAGCTTCTATGCAACAAGAGGCTTGCTCTAGGTACTCCATCGAATCTATTTAGTACAGTACTAAGATAAGAGACCATTAACCACACCTGCACCAAACAAACAAATGGCCCTCTTGGCCTAATGAAATCAACCAGTGCTCTGCAAAATAAACGGCCCTCTTGGCTTAATGAAATCAAACATAAAATCCAACTAGAACAGCCCTCTTGGCCTAATGAAATAAAAAATTAAATCCAACCAGAATGGCCCTCTTGGCCTAACGAAAATATAGCTATAAAGCACACTAGTCAGCATCTTATTATTGGTGAAAAACAAACCCTTCATCTCCACATAAATCAAACTAAAGCACAAAACTAGACCAAGGGATGGGCCGCTTGGGCCCTACACTAAATGCATCAAATTATTAGCTAGTCCCCCCTACATAAATAGCAAGGGGTGTCTAGCAAATATGTCATTGAACGATCCTATGCATCTATGAAAGCTTAAGAATATGGTCAATCGCTACTTGACTCATCACCCATGCTAACCATCGATGGCCATAATAAGACATGTTAGCAACAAGCAAACCCCATAGTAGTCCTAGGCTAATAAGATCAGGTGATTCTAATAATCCCTTAGGATCACAGTTGAGAAATACGTCCTCAACAAATGCATAATTTGCCAACCAATCTGAAAGCGATTCTATTGATGATGAGGAACTAGCGAACAAGTCACTGTCTCAAAAATTTGAAGTATATCCAAAGATATACGATGATACATCCGCAGAATGTGATCCCTCACACTATAAGTCCCATTCCATTGGTTGATCACTAGCTGTGAGTTGCCTTTCACCAATAACCGACCAATACCACCACGTTGGGATTATATTCAGTCTTACGATTAAGGCCTCGTATTCTACCATGTTATTAGTAAAAGCGGTGCCTAAATAAACTCCCATTTTCATAACAACTCTACGTCGGGGGTCTTCAATAACCGTACCGACATTCCATGCTTAGTGGGTCCTCGTGAAGCCCCATTAGAATACAAAGCATAGACCCATGCTTCATTGATAGGCCACACCATACCTATCAACCTACTCATACTAATGGTAATCAAAATCGAGCCAAGAGAGAGGATGTAAGACATGTATAATCCCTTCTTCCTCACTAAACTCAATATGGACACTAATAATAACCCTATGACAATGGTGGCAGTAGACCTTATATCCCACGGTTAAAGACCTATGTCTTGCCACTCAATAATATGATAACCCTTACTCCACCAGATTACTCGACATTGGTGGCAACACTACTCTAAGTACGGATGTTCAAGATAATGAATGATTGTGCCCATCTGATTGCCTTAGCACCCTACTATAAGTTTAAGCTAGATCTTGGAAGACCTACAAAGGTACCAAGTCCCCAACATCAACCCCTACACATAATAGGGCTTCAATCTATTAAAGTTACTTTGTTTTAAACCTCTACCCCCTAGAAATCTGCTAAAAGGGTTGTAGAGCCATCTTTTCCTATACGAACGATCTTATAAGGGCCATCCCATTTGGGTTCTAACTTGCCAAGAAATAGCTTGCGACATGTATCATAATATAGGACCAACTGACCCTTCACAAATTTATACATTTTAGTACGAAGGTCATGAAGTGCTTCATCCTCTTCTTCCCTACCTCTTGATGTAACATAGTTGCAATTGTATCTTGTCAAGATGTGCTAGGGAGGTCAATCCTTCTTGCAATGCTTCCTCTTCACCCAATCAATGCAAACCTTGCAATGGGTAACTCAATTTCCAAGGGCAAGACACACTCTTTCCCATATACTAAATTAAATGGGGCATGGCTTATTGCTCTCTTAAATGTAGTATTATAAGCCTAGATAGCCACATGAAGTTTCTTGTCTCAATTGCCCTTCTCATATATAATTTTGGATAAAATCCCTACAAGCTGTTGCTTGTTGGTACTCTCTACTTGTCCATTCGATTGGGGGATTATATGGGGTAGTTTTATTATGTTCAATTTTTAGAGTTTCAGTCAAGGCTTCTATGATCTTGTTCAAAAAAGTGCGTCCCACAATCGGACACCAATTCTTTAGGCAGACCGAAACAACAAACTATTTGTTTCATAATAAGACTAGTGGTTTCCTTGCAATTGTCCTTCATTGTAGTTCGAGTTTCAAACCATTTTGTAAAATAGTCCATCGCCACAATGATATAACACTTCTGTGTAGTAGACGAAGGATGCACATGTCCGACAAAATCAATGCCCTACTTCTCAAAGGGCAAAGCCATAAAATAGGATTAAGTGGCTACTCACGATATTCATTATCATCATGTCTTTGATAGATATCACAACGCTTTACATATGCAAAAGTAACTTGGAAAACCATAGGCCACCAATAGCCAAAACATAAAACTTTCTAGGCTACGAGCCATCCAACAAAATGGACTCCACATGCTGAATCATGACATTTCTCTAGAATAAATGGGACCTCATCAAGCATCACACAATGATGATAAATCTCATCCACACCTTTCCTATATAAGACACCCGCTATTATTGAAAAGCGAAATGCTTTCTGCTTAATCTTCCTCGTCTCGGATTTAGAAAGAGTTTATGTTGGGTTGCTTGTTGATAGATAATGTGTGATAGATGCATACCACGATGAAATCGAGACTGTATCAATTTTGCATAAATCCTAGTAGTCACTTATGTCAGCTCACTCTTCCTCAGGCTTACCAAAATCTACTAGACACTCTATAATACCCTATAGCTTTGGTGGCTTGCTCTTAATCTCATAGTCAAACTCTTACAAAGAGATCAACCACTTGGCTAGGTGATCATGGGGTTGAAGCTTGTTCAATAATATGTGCAATCCTTCTGCCTTGGTGAATAATACCACCTTCTCATATAGAATATAATGTTTAAACTTCTTGGTGGTGAACACCATAGCCAAGCAAACCTTCTCCAAATAGCTGTAACAAAGCTTTGAAATTCCCAACTTCCTGCTTGTGAATGAAATAGGACGATAAAGATGTGCCTTCCAAATTTGGGATACACAACAACTAATATGTGCGTAGTCGTGAATATATAGAAAATCTCACCCCTTTTTGGAGCTTTTAAAATCATTTCTTTGGATAATTCCATCTTAACATCTTCAAACACCACTTTGCATGCTTTTTTCCATTCATCAAAAACATGGCTTTGAGATAAAAGATTTGTCAAAGGTAACGAACGTTTAGCCAATGCATTAATGTAGAGGCCCCAAGTCATGCTCAACTGCCAACACCCACTGACCACTTATTTTTTCAAGTGAACAACTATGGGTATCTCTCACCTAGCCGACACACCTTTGATCATCCTACTGGGGTGTAGTGAGCTTACCTTGATACTCGAATGAGTTGCCTCCTCTCTCAAGCACATTGGTAGCTCCACGATTCAAGATGCGAGCTCAAGCATCCTCAAGCCTCCACCTCCAAGCTCCATCCTCCATAGCCAGATGTGAGACAAGAGAATAGAAGAGAAGAGAAGAAGAGAGGAGATGATGGAGAGCTTCACCTCCAAGATCCCTCACCCTCACACTCTCGCACTCCCTCTTTCAAGCATCCACAAGCAAGCAAGAAGGAGAATAGAATAAGATGAGTCCACTTTGCCACACATCAAAGAATGAGCTTCTCATTCACTTTTTGAGTTTATATACAAAACCCTAATCCCTTTTGGGTAGTCATTCCCTTTTTAACATGTCCTCCTATTTTCTTAATTTCCTTTCTATCGCCTGCCTACCCTTACAATTTGCACAAGAGGGAGCTTATTGATCTTTTACAAAAGTTTTAGAGGAACCTTGCATTTACAAATACACTTTTGCCTTCAACTTAGCTTTTGAGGCCGCCCTTGCACTTTCGGTCGTTCCACTTCCTGCTTCTTCCATTGTGTCTGATTTCCTTTTGGACAGCCTCTTTCAACTCTCGACTTGCACTTTTCCACTTTTTTCACTTTTTTCTTTATTCTGAGGTTAACATTACCCCCTCCTAGATGATTGCCAATCCCATGGCACTGATGGATAGTAGTTGTTGGAAGGTGGGATGGGTGTAGCCAGATGGCTTTTTGAGTTTGTATACAAGCCCTTGCTGAGGATGATGTTGGATGGATCTTCCCTTGAAAGTGAAGATGGTGTTGGGGCTAGTCCCCTCCCTGAAGCTGACAATGGGTGGGTTGGGTCCTTTGAAATTGAAGATGGTGTTGGATGGGTCCATCCTCCTGGAGAATAATAGATTGGCAGATCTGTTGTTGAAATTGATGATGGTGTTGGAGAATCCCTTCCCTCGCCCTCAGATGTCGATATACGACATGATCTTAACCTGGCTTCTCCTATCTCCTTCAAGTTGCCTTATCCCTTTACCTATGTCCATTTAGACTTTACGGCTTGCTCAAGAGAGAGCCATGCACTCTTATAAAATGAATTACATTGTGCCTTACGCTTCCCTTTCCTAGAGCCCTTGGAGGTTCTCCCTCATCCTTAAGAGAGCCTTGCTAGAACATATGATGTTTCGTGACCTTCTTTCTAAGCACCTTGTTGGAATATTTGATGCTCTTCTTCATCCTTGAGAACACCTTGCTGGAATATTTGGCGCTCTCCTTCATCTTGAGAGCACCTTGCTAGAATCTTTTGTACTCTCCTTCATTTTTTCTGAGCTTGCCTTTCCCTCCACTTTTTCTGCCTAGGCAGAATGGGCTTCTTCATTCACTTTTTGACTTGGGCTTCCCTAGTCTTCCTTTGCTTCATTTTGGCTACATAGTGGTATGTCATGCAACAATTGTCATGTAAGTCGATGATGATAGGGTTTTGTGGGGATGGGTCTTGGGAAGAAACTAATTGAGGTGGTGGGGGTCTAAGAGTGAATTGAGTGGATGATGGGGCCTCCGAAGTTGGTGGGTTGCAACATTTGTATTTACCTGAAAGAAAAGAAGGTGCATTACTTAGGGGTGTGTTTACTTACCATGTGGTACATGGTGCTCATGCTAGTGGAACTGGGAGTTGGGTCAAACCAAGATTGGGTGTTTTCCCATACTTGATGACCCAATTCGTGCATAAGGGTGGTGTGGTGATTGTGGCTTAGGGAGACAAGTCTAATCGTAGGCATGGGTGACCTTCCTAGGTATGTCCGGCCCTTGATGTACCCTAAGTGTGATGTGGGGAATGAAAATAGGGCCTAGGGGGTTAGATACCGAGCTGGTCAACTAAAGCCAGCAGAGCAGACACGCCTAACTTGAGAACCCCTAGGTGCAGCGACTTTGGTCAATGTGGAGTTAGCTACTTTTTCTTGTGATTTCCTTATCTTTTCATTTTTATTATCTTTTTTTTTTTGGTTATATAGTCATGACGAGAGCTAATCTTCGTCATCTATGTTGGGAGAGGGTGGAGTTGGGGGCTTACGAGATTTACTAAGGAATTGCCAGCTCTGCATGTACCCTCTAAGATTCAGGCGTACTTGGAGAGTGATGGTGGAAAGAAATGGATGATTGTAGCAGGTGAAGCAGCTATCATTCATATCTTCCAAGAGAGCTAAACAAAATGAAAGAAGTAGAGCAGCTTGCATCATCAATCTGGCCATGGTGCAACTGTCTATTCCATTGGGATCAAAAAAGAGGGGTGGAAGGCGATGCTCTTATGGCACGGGATCCTTTCTAAGTAGTATCCTAAGCAGTTTAAGATAATTATAGGTTGTGATGAAGGCAGGATTGGGACATGAAGAGAATTCGTTGATGAAGCAGACTATTGAATCATATAGGTCCTTTGACGTGAAAACGAAGGCCTCTTCGAGTTTAGTAGCATTGGCATTGTAGATCCATGGAAAGTCGTACTGACTGTGGATGCTTGGTTTAAAATCCACTCCCACCCTTCTCAAATATGGCATGAAGGTTGGGTTATTCCTCTTGAAGGGTAGGGTGTTACAGAAAGCCATCCATGCATCCATGTTTACATCACAAATGTGCCTCCATGTGGGTTGGCATCCATGCATCCATGTTTACATCACAAATGCGCCTCCATGTGGGTTGGCATCCATAGCCCTTCACAGCCCTAGGCACTTCAAAAACTTTATATTGCCAAAAATCTACATCCTCGGTCCCCCATGGGGTGGGATTCTTCTCTCTCTTTGATGTCCGTTTGTCTCCTAGCATGCTTCCAACATTGACCACCTCTTCCACCACCTTGACTGGTAGTACTTTGCACAATTTGGCCGGGAATTGGAAATTAAAGTCAAAGGGCTCCCTAGTAGTCTCCTATTGCTCCCAAATCACAAGTTTAGTATTAAAGCTTGCTGGGAAGTCATCTTGACTTGGTGGGATAGGCACGGTTGGCACCACTGCTGGCTGGGCATTCAATCTTCTCTTTGCTTACTCCACCATCTATTGTCTCTTCCTCTTAAGCTCCACTTTTCTTTCAGCAAAGGTGTCCACCTACTGATGTTGCTATTCTTCTAGGTGTGGGGAAGGAGGCTGCGAGACAAGTCCTTCTTCATGAGGTCCCATGTCAAATATTGTGGTAGCCTCTCCTCCTTGCTGGTCTTCCTATTATGCCCCCTTAGGGAACCCTAGTGCATTGACTTCTTGTGGGGTCAATCCTACTTGCAGTAGATAGTTTCCTTGCTCCTCAAGGCCAAGGCTGATACCCATGGGTTACACTAGCACCTGTAGGCCTACTCTCAAGGCCTTGCGTGCAATTGCTATCTTCTTCTTCATGGAGGCAATGGCCTCCCTTTCCTCCTTTGTTTGAGTGACATCCATCAATGCGTTTAGGAAGGTGTGTTGTTGGGCTTTGAAACTCGGTATTTGCCCTACTCTTAGCTAGCACTTTGTCCTTTTCCACTTAAGCCAACAGATGGGGTACCAAAGCTTCGTCTCTTCTCTCATTATAGTTTTCCGAGTCCTTTGCTCTCTTCTTCATTTCCTCAAGGTTTTCTCCTTGCCTTTGAGCTAATATCCTCAACCTCTGCTCTTGATCTTCAATCTCTCTTTTCAACCTCTGTTGCTCCTCCTGCTCTGAGGTTGCCTCTTTTTTCAAGTTCTCTATCTCTTTTTAGTACTTATGTGCCCTTTTCTCTCTTGCCTCCTCTAACTCTTTTATGGTTTTATGGACCTTTTCCATCTCCCCTTGTAGGTCTTCATAGAACCCTATGAGTTCATCATTATGGCATCGCATGCTCACTAGGGCTTGAGTCTTTTCATCTAGCCTTGCCTGCCAATCGGTTTTTGCTTCGTCCTTGGCTTGTAGCTACTCCTTTAGCTCACTTATCTCCCTTTGGCACATGGCTACTTAATGATATTTCTCTAATTGGAACGCAGCCATGGGCTCCTTTTTTTGGCCCCAATTAAACCACCACTACTATCTTTTTATCATCCTTTGCCTTCTCTAGCTACTGTGAGAGAAGCTCCTTGATGTATTCGTCATAGTCTGTAGGTGGCAACTTTGTCGTGGGAATGAAGGTTGTGGAGGTTTCCACCTTCTACCTCTTGGGATTTTTCCTAGACTCGACGTCTGTTCTACTATCAGTCTTTTAGTTCCTGTCATTATGGGGGTACCTTCTCCTGTTCCTTGTGACATTTCCTCATTAACAAAGTACTATACCCAGGCCATGAGGTTGCTAGTATCCACTTTGGTTGTGGTGCTTAGTGTGGATATGGTTGTGGGGGTGGTGGGCACTAGGAGAGTAGGAATGGCATCGATTGGGGCCTTGCCCTTGCCTTCTTTCATTGTGGGTGGCATGATCTCTGGTGCTTGTGCACTTGAGCCTAGGCCATCATCTCTAGGCAAGCTCATGGCATCCAGTTCATCATGTATGCACTACTGCTATATAGATAGATGTGTTGCCAGAGCCATGTCTTCACTTTCCTTCCTTTTCAACTCTTCCTCTTCTTCAACTGCCTTTATTTTTCTCTCCTCAGATCTTCTCGATTCTTCTTTCACCCTCTCTGACTCCTCCTTTTCTTTCTTCTTCCTTTCTTCCTCTTCCTTCTTAGACTCTTTTTTAGCTTTTTGTAAGTCTGCTTTTTCTTTTTTCATGCTATCCTCCTCGGCCTTCTCTTGTGAATTCTTTTTCTTTGGCTTTTTGGGCTTTCATTGGCTACTTTGCATTTCTTGTTCTCCTTCCTCATCATCACTCACTGTCCTTTACTGGAGTGTGGCTACTATTCATGGTGAGGAGGTGACCTCTTTGGTGTTTCTTAGGCTCCTTCTCCTTCGCCATGTCCTTTCCCCAATTCTTCCCTTATTATAGTTGTCAAAACCCCATTGAATCCGATGGTAGAGGCCTTTATGAATGACACTTTTCTTTTTGCCTTAGTAGTAGGGGACTCTCCTCCTGTAGGACTTCCTCTTGTTGCTAGTGCTTTTGCTGAAGACTCAATGGTCTTTTGAGTAGTATCCCTCTATCAGATATATATACTGCTATAACTGGACCAGGGGAAGTAGAGTCCCACTTACAAGCGGCCTACACATCGAGGGAAAATCTAAATCCGAGCCTTATTCCTAGAAATAGTTTGGGATTGGTTAGTGAAGATCAAGGTGCGATCAATATCCCTATGAACAACTTGAATGTTGAAGGAAGCATGATGCAGAATGTGCCTTTGTTGCTAGCTCCTCCAAATGTTACTAAGCCAACAGTTAGCCAAAGAGCTCCTTTTGTAAACCAAGGGTCAATTGCACTACAGATAGCACTCCCTTTTGTAAGTTGTGTAATCTTTGGGGGGGGGGGGCTTAGCTTCTAAAGCCATTGGTTATGAGCCTTCTGTATCAAATATTTTAGGGGAAGTAAAAGATATGATGAAACATTATATGGATATGATCACTGAGCAATACTGCTAGATTGCCATGATGTTATTTTTTTAAAGTGCCAACAAAATATGATGGGTACTAGAAAGCCTGATGATGGGGGCCCATAACAATTCAGCTATACGTGGTGTGGTGGGTAGCATTTCCCTCATAATTGTCCTAATGTCAAATGCGATAGATGCAGGAAGTCTGGTCACTTAGCCACTACCTGCTAAAGTAGGGTTAGTTCTCTCCAACAAGGTAATCAACAACCTAGGCCTATGAACCATCATGCGACTAATGAGAATACTAAAGGAGAGGACCCTCATCAAAATTTTCAATGGGGTAAAGCCACACTCGAGGAAATGCTCAGTGGGGTAAGTCTGGTTGAAACTTTGCCAATCAGTGAAAGTATATCTCCTAACAATGTTAGGGTAGTAACTAAGGTTCAAAAATTGAAAGATGCTTAGAAGGATGACCCTAGTACAAGCAAAGTTAACCCTCAACTTAGTAGGGATAATAAGAAGGTGTTGGATGCCCAGGTGGGTCCTCTTAAAAACGATGATGTTTTAGAGAAGCATGTGGTCAAAAGAAAATTAAAATAAAAAGAAAAGGGGATACTAAGATTATCAAGAAGCAAAAGGAGTGATTGGCATGTGGAAAGAGAAGAGAGTAGTCACAAACTCTCGTGAGTTTGACCAGGTAACCACGTTATGTGAAGTCAAACTGGATGTGAATCTGCTACAATTAATCCAACTATCAACGAAACATTCGTAAGGAGTTCAAGAAAATCCTATGAACGGGTTACGTTGTAGAACCTTTTGGTGTCCATTGAGTGGATAGTGAATGGTGGGTTCATGTGGAGAAGCACTGCCCTAGGGTGCAAGCATATGTCAATGGAATCTTGATAGACAGTGGACCTTGGCTCATCCATAAATATTACGACTATGGATTTATTAGAGAGGCTGGGTCAACCAATCCAAAAAAAAGATGTCACGACGGTTTTAAAAATGGCTGTTGATAGCCTAAGGCAATCAGAAGGAATGGTGGCACAAGTACATGTGACGATTGCTAATATTGAGAGTGTTCTTGACTTTCATGTTATCTGATTTGTTGGGAGGCCAATCTATCAGCTGTGCTGCTTGGATATCCATGGATATTACATTCCAATTGTTTGGTGGATATCCTAGTCAGTCGACTAATTTTTGGGCATGGGTTAAAGAGAATAAATTTGGATACATACCTTGATGGATGAAAGGACATTACCTCCCACTCTAGAATGGGAGGCACTCGAGGGAACCACAGCTGTTAGAATCTCAAGTTCCAGTGATTCTGAAGGGGGTTCTATGATTGAGAAGGTTTACCAAGTTTATTTAAATGATCCAATAGAGGCAAAGGACACGATTCGTAATGCTGATGTGATAGAGCTAGATTTTGGGAATCTTAATGATCTTTGCCCCATGAAACTTGTGTAAAAAAGACAATTCTCACATCAAACAAAATAACTAGAAAATACAAGAATATACCAAATATGCCAAAGAAACCATAGCCAAGGTGGCTAGGCATGAAAATGTATTGCCATGAATGGCTGAGAATCAAAGATGAATGCTGCAACAAGATACTCACCTCTTGCTATGGTGGACATAGGTACACACCCCTATGATAGGTGGGAGGAAGGATCCCTCAATCTTGTATTCTTGAAAATGGCCAAAAAGATCCTTCACATGTTACATCTCCACCTTTTATACCAAACCCTAACATATCCTAGACTAAGGTATTTTATGCTTTATTACAAGCCATCCCAGCCAAGAAGAGCTTTGTTGTCCTCAAAGCTGAATTGGGAACAAATTATAAGGATGATTACAAGGATAGCTTGAAGCATATGGAATCATGATGAAGTAGAGTTCTTATGTTGATGAAGAATCAAGAAGTTGATGAAGAAATGACCATGTAAATGGAACGCACTGCTATAAGCTATCCAAAATAGAATGTATACAAAATTGGCCATATCTTGAGCTAGAAATGTTTGATTTCCATGTTCTATATATAGAAATGTAGGGGACAACATGTAGTATCCAACCATGCCTTCAAAATCAAATTTTGGATTAGGCAATTAACTTTTCGACAGGAAATTATTACAGCAAGCTGTTTACTGTTCTGTTCATGAACTGTCCTCTTGCAAAAGCCATGGAAATTGCTCTAAGTATGATGCTTGTTGCCAAGAAGATTCTTTGATAGGCAAAACTTTCCATTTGATAAGGTATTCCACAAGAATTCGGTGCCTTAGAACCTTTTCCCTCTTACCAATAATCTTTTTGAGCTCATAGATGATCAAACCATCATCATCCAAGGGAGGGAGTTCTTCAAGAACTTGGATTTGAGGACCAACATACTTTTTAAGCTAAGACACATGAAAAACATTATGAATTCTTGTGCTTGAAGGTAAATCAAGTTGATCAGCAAGATCCCCAACTCGTTTGACAATGCAGTAAGGACCATAAATACTATGAGCAAGTTTATTGTGCCCTCCTTTGAGAGAAGCATATCGTGACTTGGGAATCTTCAAGAATACCCAATCATCTTCCTCAAACTCCACATGTCTTCTTTTCTCATCTGCATAGACTTTCATGGTCTCTTGAGCTTTTCGAATGTTGTCCTTGCATTGCTTCATAAGAGCCTCCATCTTTTCTAACTCCTCACGAGCTTGTGGATTCACATCTTCATGGAATAAGATGCAAGGTACTTGCACTTTGTAACCGTATAGAGCTTCAAAAGGAGACATTCCAATACTCATATGATAAGTATTGTTATAGCAAAACTCCACAAGGTGAAGCCAATGGCCCCAAGCATTTTGTGTGTCATGGTAAAAGTGCTGCAAGTATACCTCTAACCATTTGTTAACTCTTTCTGTTTGCCCATCGGTTTGCAAATGGTATGCTGTACTAGGAGTCAATAGAGTCCCCATTGAAGAGAACAAACTCCTCCAAAAGCTGCCCATAATCTTAGTATCTTGATCGGACACAATCTTCATTGGCATTCCATGAAGCTTGAAGATAGATTCCATAAATTGTTCAACCACTTACTTTGCTGTAAATTGATCTTTGGTAGGGATGAAATGGGCTGATTTAGTCAACCAGTCTACCACCACATAAATGCTATTCCACCCATGCTTTATTGTAGGTAATCCCATAATAAAATCCATGGTAATATTAGTCCACTTACCATGAGGAATAGGAAGTGGCTGAAGTAACCCACCGGGTAGAAGAGAAGAGTCCTTGTTTGTTGGCATGGAAGACATTGCATAACAAAATCCTTAACATCCCTCCAAATACCCTTCCAATAGAAGCTCTTATGGATATTATCAAAGGTTTTGAACATCCCATGGTGTCTCGCTAAAGGCGAAGAGTGCATCTCATGCAAAATACGGTCTTTGAAATAAGATTGTGGTGTCAAGTAGACTCTACCATGATACCATAGAAGGCCGTTATGCCATTTGAAATTGGAATACTCTTATTCTTTGCCTTGCTGAAATTCCTTCATCATCTTTGATGCTTGCTCATCAAGCAAATACTCTTCTTGAATATCATTGATCCAATCCTTATGCACAGTTGAAATTGTAGAGATGGAGCATGCCCACATTCTTGATAAAGCATCCGCTACAATGCTATCTTTTCTAGCCATATAGGATATTTCAAAATCATAGCTAGCCACCTTCGTTGTTTAGGAGAAAAATTTTGTTGGGAAAGGAAATATTTCAGCACACGGTGGTCACTTTTAACCTTGAAATGGTTTCCATATATATAATGATGCCACTTTTTAATAGCATACAAAATTGCCAACATCTCTTGTTCATAGACATGTAGTTGACACTCCTTATCATCAAGCTTACGACTCTCATATTCTAAAACTCCATGGTCTTGATAGAGAATAACCCCAACTCCTCTTCCACTAGCATCTGCGTATATAGTGAATTCCTTAGAGAAATCCGGGCAAACAAGAATATGTGCTGAAATTAAGAGAGGTTTCAGCTCGTTAAAACTCTTGTTGGCTATGGAGTCCCAAAAGAAAGACTCTTTCTTTAGCCTATCGGTTAGAGGAGCTGCCACATGAGCATAATTTTTTATGAATCTTCTATAAAATGATGATAATCCAAGGAATCCCCGCAAAGAGGTAGAAGAAGTCGATGTAGGCCATTCTTTGACACACTTCACTTTGTTAGGATCCACTCTTATCCCTTTTTCACCCACAATGTGACCTAGATATTCCACTTCTTCTTCCATGAATGAACACTTTGACATTTTGGCAAAGAGTGTGTGTCTTCTTAATATGTCAAAAACCTCTTGTACATGCATCAAATGCTCCTCCTTGGACTTGCTATGAATGAGAATGTCATCAAAAAATACTAGGACTATTTTTTATAAGAGAGGTTGCAATATTTTGTTCATGAGAGCTTGAAAAGTGGTAGGGGCATTTGAGAGCCCAAATGGCATGACCAAGAAGTGGTATAACCCTCTTTCGGTCCTTAAGGCTGTTTTATACTCATCTCCTTCCTTCATTCGAATTTGGTGATAGCCCGAACGAAGATCAATCTTGGTGAAGACCTTTGCATCCTTAAGTTCATCCAAGAGATCATCAATACGTGGAATCAGGTATCTATTCTTCACCGTGGACTTGTTCAACTCTCTATAATAAATGCACATATAGAAAGATCCATCCTTCTTCTTTACCAAGAGTAGGGAGAGGCAAACGGAGATTGACTTGGCTGAATTAGACCCATTTGCAGCAACTCTTTGACTTGTCGCTCCACCTCTTCCCTTTCAAACTTTGACAAGCGATCGTGAGGTTTGTTGATGGGCTTGGTATTAGGCAACAAGTTGATAGAATGGTCAATCTCTCGCTTTGGAGGCAAAGATGATGGTGTGGCTGAAATAAATATATGTACTCCTCCAATAGCTCTTCCAACCTTGGATCCTTTTTCTTTGAAGAAGAAGATGGCTAATTTGGTGGCTGCTCTTCCTCTACTTTTGCAAGCAAAAAAGCGAAGATACATGATTTGCATTGATTTCTTTTCTTAATTTCTTCATGGATATGAGTTCCAACTGTTTTTGACCAATGCCCTTCAATTCTATATATTGTCCATTCCATTTGAACTCCATTTGCATGTTCTCTAAGTCCAATGAAAAATTTCCAATGGACTTTAACCAATCGCAGCCAATGACAATATCAATAGGTCCCATTTCCAAAGTAATCAAGTCCACTTGTATGGTATATAAAGGAGATAGAGTAATAGGAGTTTGTAGGCACACTTCATTG
This sequence comes from Lygodium microphyllum, assembly GCF_053477565.2. Taxonomy (NCBI): domain Eukaryota; kingdom Viridiplantae; phylum Streptophyta; class Polypodiopsida; order Schizaeales; family Lygodiaceae; genus Lygodium; species Lygodium microphyllum. The sequence goes on from NC_141151.1 coordinate 24,017,002, forward strand.
CTTGACTCATAAGCTCCATTCACAACTTGGATCTTCAATGGCACTTGCATTTGTTGAGGTAACAATTTCAATGCATGTAAAGATTTGGTATTTATGAAGTTATGGGTGCTACTCGTGTCTATCAAGAGGTGAACCACTTTGCCATTAATCAGCCCTTCAAGTTGAAGGGTATTTTCTCCCTTACATCCGGTCCATGCATCATGAGAAATGGCACATAAAGAACCACCCAGATCAAAAGGAAAGCTGTCCATAATGTTATAAAACTCATCATTGGTTCCATCATCCTCGTCATGCATGTCTTCAACCAAAGGGTTTGCATCCACTTGAAACACATTTGCCTCTTGATTCTCTTGTTCTTCATCCTTATCCGGTTCATCAATGATGACAAAATTGAGCTTGCTATTTTTAGATTTACATTTCAGCCTATGGTCTTGTATCCACTTCTCTCCACACTTAAAGCATAAACCTTTGCCCGCATGTCCCAAATTTAATAATTACAAAGGACCTTGCTGCAAGTGCTGTTTTGAGATCCCTTTTGTGTATTTTCAGTCCTTGTAAAATTCTGTTTTTCTTCAGCCATATTTCTAAAAATTTGCCCCTATTTTTGTGCATAATTTCCACCCTGTTTTGAGGTATAAAAAGTAGGAAAGATTGGTACTTTGCTGTTATAACTGTTGGGACTATTATACCCTCTGTTTTCTTGCCTAAAAGTGTCCTTTGGCTGGCTGAAATAAGCTCCAAACTTAGAGTACTGATTTGATGAAGAATATCCTGCACCTTTAGGCTGAAAACCCATTGAATCTTTCCTATATTTCTGTCCATACCTTTCAGCATATTGAATCGAATCATGAAAGCTGTTGGGCTGCATTGCACCTACTTTCGAAGAAAGGGCCGGATCTAAACCAAAGATATATTTGTTCAATTTTTCCATATCATCAATTCCATCAATGTACATAGAGAGGTTGAGGAACATATTGGAGTAGTCACACATGGACATACCTCTTTGTTGAAGATCATACCATCTTTGTTGCAACTTTTCCTTTTCCATTGGAGAAACAAACACCTCAAACATTGCCTTTTTAAAATCTTCCCATGAAGCAAAAGTATGACCAACTCTTTGCATGTATGAACTCTTCATTCTCCATTTCTCTTAAGTCTTCATCCCCTACATAAGTTGCCTCATGTCTTGGTTTAAAATGTGGACAGGCATAATACTTTGATGACTGACCATAGGTATTCTTTAATGCAGAAGGTTCTTCTCTCTCAAAAGTGGACCCTCACAAGGACATCATCCCAAAGCTTGCCATTATTTGAACCGAGAACAAGCATGTGGCTCCATGCTTCCTCCTTCCCTTCGCATAGCTTGCCGCTCTATCTTGTTGCCTTTGCTTGCCGTTTTAATAGCACAATGGTGCCTCCTTGCGGCCATTGTGGCAAGCTATCGTCTCCTTCTCGTCTAATGTAAATTTTGCTTTGAAAACAGTATAAAGGTCGCACAATGTTGGCTCAAATTGTTGCAAAGCCCGGGGTGAAATGGAGATTTCTCAGGCATGGAGTGGAGCATAGGGTTTTGATGATTGGCTAATCGAAGTTTTTTCTACCTTCTCTACACGAGGGGGGGCGGCAAGGAATCAGAAGAAGCACTAGAAGAAGGGGGAGACGAGGGCAGGTTTTTATGATACGCTTGAGATGTGCCTTTCGTGGTCTACGGTGGCCATTAGCCAGTTAGTGATTCTCATTTTGCTACTTTTGAGTGGGACGGAAAATGCACAAGGAAGTCACGAAGATGCAACCGCACTACTGGCCGTAAAAGCGGCCAAAGATGCTGGATTTTGCAAGGAGTGCCATAACCTACAGGAGCTTCAGCTCTGTCCAATGCCGATCATCAAACAGCTGACAAGGAAGTAATGGAAGAAAGGTTTGATCGATTGCTTACTTCTGTGAGTCAGAAACTGTCAGGGTTTTCTATTTATAAGAACTCGTTTCGAGTCCAGCATCCTGCATACCTCATTGAAGCACTACTTCAACCAAAACTCGCGATGTACCAAGTGCCATTACAATGCAACTGCAACAGCAATGGTTGTAGCCCTATCTAAGCTCCTTCTTAATTTCTTCTCCTTTTGAGAAGAAGGGACCTTATGGCTTTGCAGTTGACTTCCTGATGGGAGGCGTTTCTATGGCCGTTTCAAAAACTGCAACTGCCTCCATAGAACATGTGAAGCTTGTGGTATCAACGGCATTGACATATTCCTCTACAACAAGCATCAAATGGAGTCCAAATATACCATATGGGTACTCTGCATAAAGCTCATGACTTGTAGAAAAATGTTGCCAAGCCATTTGATGGATGGAAGTTCCTGGAAGGAGATATGAGTAGAGATTTCCATGCTTGTAGGGAAGCTTGAGAGAAAGAGGGAAGAGAAGAAGAAACCCTTGGTTAACAAAAAGTAAACCTATTTACTCCTCCCTAATCCTTGTTTAACTCTAGTTAGTCCAATATCCCTCCAAAAATAGCCTATGAGTTGACCACGAGCTGTTATTTTTACCATAAAGTCTCCATGAACCTCCAAAGTAGTGACGACTTGATGTAGATAGGCATGGCTAGTCACGGTTTGAACTGTAACTAGTCATGTGACCAAACTTTGTCCTCCCAGTTACCCTGTACCAAGTCTGTGACTAGATCCACCATGAAAATGACCCTTCCCATGGATCAAAATCCATGCTCTAATACCAATGAAAAGGGGAAATTCTCACAGCAAACAAAATAACTGGAAAATACAAGAATATACCAAATATGCCAAAGAAACCGTAGCCAAGGTGGCTAGGCACGAAAATGTATTGCCATGAATGGTTGAGAATCAAAGATGAATGCTGCAACAAGATACTCACCTCTTGCTATGGTAGACATAGGTACACACCCTATGATAGGTGGGAGGAAGGATCCCTCAATCTTGTATTCTTGAAGATGGCCAAAAAGATCCTCCACAGGTTACATCTCCACCTTTTATACCAAACCCTAACATATCCTAGACTAAGGTAGTTTATGCTTTATTACAACTCGACACTATGTTATTTGATGATGAGCATGTAGATCATGTGGCACTCCTACAGGATTTCAGGGATATATTTGCATGGAGTTATGATGAATTGAAGGGGTTTCCCTCCTTTGTTGCCATGCATATGATCCCATTGAAAGAAGGTAGTAAGCTAGTGAAGCAGAAGGTTAGAGGTATGCCTTTTGAGTTGAGAGAACCTCTTTTTGAGGAATTGATGCATCAAAGGAAGGCTGGTTTGCTCATTCCCATGGAATATATAGAATGGTGCTCACCAATAGTAATAATAAAGAAAAAGAACAATCAAATCCTCTTGTGTGTCGATTTTAAGGAATTGAATTAGCAGATGGTGAAGGATTATTATCCTCTGTCCTTTATCGATCATATTTTAGACCAGCTGGTAGGGCGAGAGATATACTCTTTCATGGACCGTTTCATGGATTATAATCAGATGGTCATACCTAAAGAGGATAAGTGAAAGACGATATTCATTACAATTTTTGGTACTTTTACATACTATGTGATGGCTTTTGGCTTATGTAATGCTCGTGGGTCTTGACAAAGAACAACTGACAAGACGTTTGTTGTTGCCGATATATCCCCTGAAGAGTTAAAAGTTTTCATAGATAATTTGGGGACAACTACCATGACTTGTCATAGATAGCAGATTATTCTACACATATGCTTTGAGTGATGTCATGAGTATTGCATACCTTTGAATCCTCATAAGTGTGTATTCGAGGTGCCTTATGGTTTTCTTTCGGGTCATGTTGTGAGTGCGGCTAGTATTGCCACCGACCTTGAAAAGATTGTTGTTATTATGGCCTTAAGCCCACCCACTTAACCTAGGTAAGTTCATAGTTTTGTTTCATCCATGGGGTACTATCATCAATTCATTAATTGTAAATCTTAGAACAAGAAAAAGGCGGAAAAAGTGCAAGTTAGGAGTTGAAAGAGACGGCCTAGAAGGAAATCTCACACAATGGAAAAATTAGGAAGGGAAACTGCCAAAAGTGCAAGGGCGGCCTCAAAAGCTAAGTTAAAGGCAAAAGTGACTTTGTAAATGCAAGGCATCCCTAAAACTTTTGTAAAAGAGTGCCAAGATCCCTCTTGTCTAAATTGTAAGGGTAGACGGGCGGTAGAAAGGAAGCTAAGAAGATACGAGGACAATGGGAAAGAGGGCCTAGCTGTGTAGAAAAGGGGATGACTACCCAAAAGGGATTAGGATTTTGTATATAAACTCAAAAAGTGAATGAGAAGCTCATTCTTTGGTGTGTGGAAAAGTGGCTTCATCTTCTTCTCTTCTTCTTCTTGCTTGCTTGTGGGTGCTTAAGAGAGGGAGTGTGAGAGTGTGAGGGAGTGAGTGTGTGAGGGTGAGGGATCTTGGAGGTGAAGCTCTCTATCATCTTCTCTCTTCTTCTCTTCTCTTCTCTTCTCATCTCGCAAATGCGGCTATGCAAGATGGATCTTAGAGGTGGAGGCTTGAGGATGCTTGAGCTCGCATCTCAAATCATGGAGTTACCACTGTGCTTGAGGGAGGAGGCAACTCATTCGGGCATCGAGGTAAGCTCACTACACCCTGGTAGGATCGAAGGTGCATCAGCTAGGTGAGAGATAACCATAGATGCCCACTTGAAATGCTTGAAACAATAAGTGGTCCGTGGGTCTTGGCGGTTGAGTGTGAGCTAGCCTCTACATTTTGGTTCTGTTGTCGGGACCAATGGATTCAAGCTTGAGCACTTGCACACCTAAAATTCAGTAACAAAGTAAGGGTTTCATCCCCCGAACCAGAGCTTAAGATAAATAGGAGGTTTTGGGTTTTTGATATTTGCAATAAGTAAGTATTTTGGTTTTTTGATGATTAGGCAAGTAAGAGAAATCATTTCAGTATTTTGCTTTCGATTTTTGTTGCATTAAGAGTAGGATAGAATCGAGAAATTGAAGCGGAAAGCTTTAAGGCTGTTGCTATGAAACTACCCAAACTGGGCACAAACAGAGAAAAAATGGAAAAAAAGAGTGCTTAGAGGTGTTAGAGTCGCACGGGGAGTGATCGGGATGATTAAGGTTGAGTCCAACAATGGTTTAAGACCTTAGGAAGCAAAAGGAGACCTCATTTTTAACTGTGGCATTGAGAGAGAGAGAGAGAGAGAGAGAGCGCTTCCGGAACTGTTAGTGCATTCCAGGTATATACAAACCTTGCCTTGTGTTTATAGTTGCATTCTGGAAGTTCTTGACTATTAGCTTGCTCACAAAACAACGTTGTTTTGAAATTTTTGTCATTTTGGCCCCTCGGCCGGTGGAATTGGACCACCTTACCAGTGTTCAATTTCCAGAATTGGACAGCCAATAATCAAACTACTGCCATAAGTTTAATCTTGAGGATCAGACACTCGGACGTGTGACCTCATTTGATTTTGGAAATCAGACACTCGGACCACCCTTTTCGATTTTGGCAATCGCACACACTCAAAATCAGACCAATCCATCTTGTCTAATCGGACATACCCTGTTCGATTTCGATAATCAAAAATCCCATAATCGAACCATTCTAGATCATTCTGAATCAGACATGCCAAATCAGACAGCTAAAATCGAGCACGTGTCAAATCGGACGTCCAATTCCTAGAATCGAACAATGCAGAATTTGACTCTAGAGAATCATACCAGATTTTTACACATCAAAATTGAAAAATTTAGCGCGTTCGGGGACGACAGAGAGAGTCGTATGCTAATCGATATACCCCACTTTGACCTTGAATAAGCTAAACGACGTAGCACAAACCCTAATCACTAGTAAGAATGGCTAGGAATTGAGCCTAGAGCCCCATTAGGCCAAATACGTAGATGAGAGTGCTAGAGCTGCAATTGTCACCTTGTATTTGCACCCACATTGTTTTCTAGCACTTCAAGTGCACTTAAGAAAAGTTGAAAGTCGGATTTCACACGGTGCATGGAAGAGAGCACACACACACACTATAAGTGAGTGTAAGTTGAGGACTATTTGCAAATAATAAGGTACTCACTCAGACTTAACAATTGAAATGAACACACTAGTAGGAGAAGAATGACATGACACATGAGTCACAGATGTAGTAAGGACCCCGACACCATCGGAGGAGTGAATCTACCCAACTTGATCAATCTCATCGACAACTTGGTGGAGCATAAGACCATAGACATGATAGAGTCAAGCACTAACCGCAAACATAGTGAAGAGCTTGATCTAGGTGATTTCCCAATGGAAATCTAGTAGTTAGTCACCAATTACGATCTGCAGACTCGGAAAAACCACCACGGTAGGTCATCTGAGGAAATCATAGTTGACCTTGAAGAGGAGAGGAAGCTAGCATAAAAGGCCTTGCAGAGCATAGTGGCCTACAATTAGGAGCAACAAGCTAAGAGCTTACACTAGAATATAGAAATACATGAGATTCAGCGAGTGCTAGCCCTGGCAAGCACAAACAGGACAGTGTCTGACGCAGAGAGAGAAAGAGCATTAGAAGGTGATCTCACATTGAGTGAGCTTCTTATGAAGCGACTTCTAGACAACTCGTCAGTAGAGCAGACTGCCGCTACATTGGCAACCTTGTTGCTTGCAGGATTAGGACTTACCCAGGGCTCTAAGAGCCAATCAAAGATCCCTATTGTGGCTAAGTAGTTAGACAAGTAACATCCAAATGATGACCCATATAGCTTTGTAGAGCAATTTGAGCCAGTCCGCGAGGCCAATGGCCTAATTGATCTTACACAATGCTCACAAGCTTTCGGTCTATGTCTAGCCAATTAAGGGTAGGACCTAGTGCATGAGTCTAGATGCTACTGAGTGAACTAACTTCAACAACCTCAAGAGTCTCTTCATTAAGAGATTCTTTGAGCCCGGGTACTTCGATAACCTTTTAGTGCAGCTAATGGACATCAAGTAGAAAGACAAGAGGACACTATGTCACCCACGTGCAAAGTCTCTTTAAGAGAATCCCAAGTGGCGAGCAAGCCACCCGAAAGAGCGGTCTCCACAATCTTCATCAATGGGATATGAAGTGAGGAACTCTACAAGACTTTGGCAGGAGACACACTAGCTAGGGTCTTCGACAAGGTGATTAGAGTGGACAACCAGCTCAAAGAGAGAAGCTCCAGGAGCTCAACCTGAGAGGAGAGTAATGATAGAAACTTTGAAAGAGATTCAATGCCAAGCAAAACATCAAGCCTAAGTACTCAGGATAAAGGAAAGGGCACTAACCCAAGTTAAGAGCTAGCGCAGATGAAGATGGAGCTAGCCAAATTACAAGAGATGATGAGACGACCAACACACCCTCACATCCAATGCATGTATTGTGGTGCAAACCACCTGCCTGTTGAGTGTTAGGACCCGAGGTCCCAACCTTGTGCAAATTGTGGTAGATTCGGCTACGATACCCTGCATTGCAAGCTACCGAGGAGACTCCCATACTCGCAACCATAAGGATAGCCTTACCTAGCGAATAGGATGAAAAACTTCTTCGAGAGGGGAGTCCCATTGGCTCTCTTGGCACCCAACGATGCCAAACCGGCCATTCCTATAATGGAGATAAACCCCACATGCATACCTAGACTACCTAAACTCTACGTAACCCATCCAGCGACTAGTCCACTATTATGTGGAGGAGCCGAACAACGCAAATAACCATACATGCACCCTTACATCTTGTATGACAAAGAGGGTTCCTAGACTTATATGAAAAGTCATGCATATGTTTATAATTGAGGCTGTATCTAGAGACATATACATCTCGTATGACAAAGAGGGCTCCTAGACTTTCTTCTTCAAAATGTCATGGAGTTATCTTACTATGCAATTGCAAATGATATTTTCAACCCTAATTGGGATATTGACACTCTTGCAAAAAGTTTTGTGTGGAGGACTTTACTAAGTTTGAAAGTCTAGCATTGCCTGTGGTCATTGAAAAGGATACCAAGGAATATGTTTATATAACTATTGAAACCTCACCTTCTTCTGGCCCTAGTTTACAAGGTCACACTCCTCACTTTGAGGGATGGCCACCTTTGGAATTTGCAGTGTCTTGGATTGGAGCTTCTTGTGGGGGAGTTCCATCTATTCTCTACATTTGTGTCTCATCTCCACCATCCTTTTAGGTGGCATAGTTTCCTCCCTTTTCTCTTCTGGCTATGCTTGTGGTTGCAGAGGGGGCTCAATTCTTGCACTTGTTCTTTCTCTTATTGATCTTCTTTAAAATCAAGCTCTTCTTCTTGGATCGGCTTTGTTGGCTCTTGCTGAGACGAATGCACTAGCTACTATGGGTCTCCAAACCCTAGCAAGATGAGTTCCTATGAGGTTAAGCCTACTGAGATTAGATGGGCTCGTTGCTCCTCTACTCCCAAGCTAGTGCTAGGCTTGGGTACCTTGGCATGGAGTCCATGTTGTAGCGCCCTCCTTGCTACTTCTAGTTTTCTTTTTACTTTCTCCACTGTTTCTCTCCACTTGACTGCATGACATTCAACATTGTGCTAAAAAAGGTGTGCTATTGCTCCAACATTCTTATCTCGATAGTTACGGCTTTGCTCTCTGCTCTAGGAGGCATTCACTCTTGGAATGGGCATTTCTAGCTCTAGGTGTTTGTTTTCCTTGGATTTGAAGGCACACATGTTTTCTAGGGCAATGTGGTTCTCTCTTTCTTCATCGTACAAATCCTTTAAGCTCTCTTCTCATTCCCTTGCCTTTAAGGCCTCTTTCAGTGTAATCATCTCCCCATTTAAGATGGTCGTTACCCTTGTTCTTTCTACTCTGTATGCTGTAAAGGCAATCTCCTCTTCTTACAGCTCTGTAAGCAAGGCGTTTTCCTCCTCTGTCATCTTGTCGATTTGGCTGTGAAGCTCTTTTACCAATTTATCATGATCTTCAGTGTTGCATATAGCTGAAGGGTGGAGTAGTTGTTACCTTTGGCCCTTGGTGTGTGTTAACCCTCAAATGAACAAGGTGGAAAATCTGAAAAATCTAAAGAAAAAGACAAGGCCAAGGCAAAAGTGAAACGAAAGATGAAGGCGCGCCAAGAAGAATCTGGAAACACAAGAAGTGTAGGAAAGTCCTAAATCAAGGAGAAAGGTGCACAAGAAAAAGCACATGTCAACACTTTTGTAAAAGAACGCAAGGTGCACCATGATTTATCTTAAGAGCGCCACAGGCTCTCGCCCGTGCAATTTGTAAAGGTAGATGGGCAGTAGGAAGGAAGCTAGGAAGATGGGGGAACAATGGAAAAAAGGGACTAGGCTATGGTATAGGCTATGGTCGGCCATGTAAAAAGGGGATGACCGCCCAAATGAGATTCAGGGCTTTGTATATAAAGTTGAAAAGTGAATGAGAAGCTCATTCTTCTCTGTGACCAAAAGTAGCTCTCTTCTTCTTCTTCTTCTTCTTCTTCTTCTTCTTCTTCTTCTTCTTCTTCTTGCTTGCTTGCTTGCTTGCTTGAGCTTGTGCTTGAGAGAGGGAGTGTGAGAGTGTGAGGGTGAGGGACCGTGGTGGAGAAGCTCTCCATCTTCTCCTCTCTTACTCTCTTCTCTTCTCTTCTCTTGTCTTGCTCGCAACAATGGAGCTTGGAGTGTGGAGCTTGAGGATGGATCTTACTTGAAGCTTGCACTTGGATCGTGGATCTACCAGAGTGCTTAGGAGAGGAGGTAACTCGATCGGGTATGGAGGTAAGCTCACTACACCTGTAGAGATGGATAGCACGTCGGCTATATGAGAGGTAGCCATTAGTGCTCGGCTTAGAACACTTGAAGCAATAAGCAGTCAGTGGGTCTTGGCAATTAAGCACCTCTACAGCATGATTCTGCATGGGTTGTTGATGCTAGTCTCTTTGTTCCTGCAAGGGGTTTTGGCGGTTGAGCGCCTTTGCATTTTGGTTCCATTGCCGAACCAACAAATTCAAGCCTTGAGCACTTGTGCGCTTCGCATCGAGCATTGAAGTAGGGTTTTCCTGGAACCGGTGCTTGAGGTAGATAAGTAGGAAGCGAGGGAGTTTGAAGAGGTATTCGATCTCCTTAGCAAGTAGGTTTTTGGTTTTTCAAATTTGGATAAGCAAGCTAGAGTAGTTTAGGTATTCTCTTTATGATTTCTATTTACATTTAGGTAAGATAGGAGCAAAATAGTGTGAGCACACAGTAGGGTTTCTGCTACTGTATAATAGACTGAAATAGGGAAAAGAAGGAAAAAAATGAAATCCTGGGTTAAATGTTGGTAAGAGGAGCAAGGCTGAAGTGAGTGCAGACCTCAACAAGGCAATAAGAGGCCAGGAGTGGCAAGGGAGACCTCATTTTGCATTTGAGTGATAAAGGAGAGCTTGAGAGAGAGAGACCGGTTGAGTAGAAGAGATTGGACCACTCAAATTCGGAGCTATTCCTTTGATCTAGGTCTGCAAAACCCTTCCTCAATTGGCATAGATGTGATTTGGAGAGCCTGGCAGGCAGCCGTGGACCAAGCTTGAAGAAGTCGACTAAAATCGTTGTGTGCACCCTGTCGCTTCATTGGACTACTGTGCTCGATTCCCAGAATTGGACAGTCGGACTGTTTGATTGCGAGAGTTGGACCATTCCTTTTGGCTCGATCGGACCAAGTGTCTAATCGGACACCTGTTTGTCCAGTCGGATGTGCATAACAATTGGATCACCCTATAGTTGACCAACCAACTCCAATCGGAACACAACCATCAGATCGGATGACTCGAACCGTCTGATCGCAAAAATCAACCCTTATAACCAAACCAACAACATTACCCAATCGGACATATCCAATTGGACCCTTGTCAATAATCAGACAGACCTGGCACAACAATCCGACCGAGCTGTCCAATCGGACCACTTGTCAGAGTCGGACCAACCTAGTTGGACCATCCGACTCTGAGAGTTTGATTCTAGGAATCTAACCAACAAACCAGAGTAAGAAAATGCAGAACCAAGACTAGTTCTATGGCTCAAGATGGAAACCAAAACACCCTTGGAAATACACCATGACTCGCCAAGGCCAACACCTAGAGGAAACCGTGACTATATGGCCTAGAGGTAAACTCTAGGAGTCTAGCCACATAGCTGACTAGATGTGTAGCCTGAAGGTTGACCTCTAGACTGTAAGCCAACCTTGATGGAACGTAGAGGGAATAGCAGGGACCCCAGACAATCCTTAGGAGTGACCAAACACCGCACTTAGAGTCATATTAGGTCATAGACAAGAAGAGGGGATGGTTAGAATTGCATAATCATTTTGCAGGTGCACCCCACACAATGATTTCTTCCACTAAGTGCACTGGAAAAGGATAGAAAAGCCTGATTTTTCACTATGCACAATGGAGCACCCATCACTGAATGTATGTAAGTTGAGGACTGTTTTCGATAATAAGGAATACATGCAAACATAATAAATCGAAGGAACCCACCATTAGGAAGAGATCCCAAAACATGGTCAGCTTCCTTAGAGCCCTATTAATAGGACCTGTGAAGACGGTAGGGGGACCGAAAGGACAACAAGATTAAGGGCAGAGCACTAGCAAAGCTGCTCGGATTGATTGGCAACCTTGTGAAGTAGGAAGCAGGAATGATCTTAGGAGTAAACGTAGACCTAGAGGATGACTGGTCGGACATGGGTGAATTCCCAACCACGGCCCAAGACATGGTCAATGAATATGACATGCTAACCAGAACAGTAATCCATGATAGACCAGTAGAGGAGGTAGTGGTAGGCCTAGAGGAAGAGAGGAGAGCAGTTAGGAAAGTGTTGCAGGGCATAGCAGCCCTCAACTGTGAGCAGAGAGCTAGAAAGCTGCAGCAGGACATAGATGTATGCTGAGCGAGCTTGTGACCACCTCAGTGACCCTGAGTTTAGGAGACCCACTCAAACAACACCCCATGCTATGGTAGGAATTGAAACGCTGGATAGAAGAACCGATGGAGCATGCTGCCGCTGACTTGCAAGATCATGATGCAATCACGCAAATACCCAGCTTGACACTACACTTAGTGCCAAAGTCACTTCACATTAATGCCTTCTAGGAAGGCATTGAGACACACATAGTTTTGCCTATCCTAGCCCTAGGAGATGCCACACGAAAAAGAGTCATGGATACCGAGGCGGAAGTGAGTGTGTCGAGCCATAATGTGCTCCAAGCTTTGGGAAACCTGCCCATCAAAACTGCTAGGGTCAGTGGCACTCTAGCTAACAGAATGAAAGTAAGGCCATCAAGAGTCTTAAAAATTTGGCCAATGAAGATTGCGGGTGTCCAGTTCTATGTAAACTTCATTGTCATGAAGGGTGTGGACTACGACATTCTACTAGGAGGACCTTGGATGAGGAATACTCAAGTCATGGAAGACTAGGGCAATGGTCTAATGTTCCTAGGGAACGGAACGGAACTGGTAAAGGTTGAGATGGCACTTGGGAGACAACCCCTATCGACGTGGATGCTTCCTCTATTGTGCTTAGGGGTTACACACCAATAAGAAAGTCTCACGAACCCCTAACCAAATACATTCATTGCCTTGACAATGAGGGAGATTGGATGCACGTACTAGACACCATAGAATTCGACATTGAAGGTGAGGGCATAGGCTTCTTTAATGGTAGTCACATAAAGAAGTACTATCCTCCCACACACCCATGGCATAAGCCCTCTATGCTGGAAACCCCTGTCAATGTCCAAGTAGCCACCATCACCGAACTAGAGGATGAGGATGAAGATGTGGTAGCACCAACATACCTATGCATCATGGCCACCACTCGGCACACACATGCTTTTGATGTCTTGATTGAAAAGGGAGTCAAATTCAATGTCTTGACCTATGCTCATTGGACCCTCATTGGTAAGCCACAGTTACAACCCACCAACACTAAACTCAGGCCATTCGGGGCAAGTCATATATGCACTCCTAGGGAAGTGCAAGATTGTAGTCTTTATTGAGACAAAGAGCCTACCAGTCATCTTCTATGTATTGCCAAATACGAAGGATGCAGGTCAAGAAATGCTATTAGGATGCACTTTCAAGAAGTAAGCACACTGCAATGTGGACTACTTAAGAAAGGGGAAGAAGCCCACCAAGTGGAGGTGGAATTGAGCCCTGAGGTGGTGGAGAGGGCCCTAGGCTTAACTAACAGGACCAAGTGACGCCCAAAAAGGGACGTGTACATCATGCTAGGGATGAACAAGGCTGTCATATGCACACTGGATGGGGTAAGTTTAGCAGATATTCCAAATCCTGAGATCAAGCTGCATGTAAAGATGATCCACACTCTCTTGTCTAGTCAAAGGTACAATGCCCTCATGAATAAAATTGGGGTGCCTTTGTTAGAGAGCATCGCATCAAGATCCCCAGATGAAATCGATTGGAACCCCTTCGTGCACAAAACTATAGAAAGCCCAGCAAAAGCTTTGACCACTAGTAGAATGGTGGCAAGAGGAGAATTGTTAACCCCAACACAAAGAAAGCAACAAAGAAAGCAAAAGGAAATAAAAAAGTCGTAGGGCAAAGGCGGAAAAAAGGTAGCCCAACTTAAGAAAGAAGAGGAGAAAAGGCCAAAAGCGCAAGGGCAACCTTAAAAAGTCCAAGGCAAATGCAAAAGGGAAAAGGTGCATTTTAAAATACAAAGGCGCACCCTGAACTCTTGTAAAATAGTGCCAAGCGGTGGAAAATACGGAAAGCTAAAATAGAAGACAAAGACAAAGGCCAAGGCAAAGAGAAACGGAAGACAAAGGCACACAAGGAAAAGCGCAAGTCAAAACTTTTGTAAAAGAGCGCAAGCGCATCATGGTTTAATTCAAGGAGCGGCGGGCTCTCACCCATGCAATTTGTAAAGGTAGATGGGCGGTAGGAAGGAAGCTAGGAAGATAGAAGGGCAATGGGAAAAAGGGCCTAGGCTACGGCTAGCCATGTAAAAAAGGAAAAAAGGGGATTGCCGCCCAAAAGGGATTTAGGGTTTTGTATATAAAGTTGAAAAGGGAATGAGAAGCTCATTCTTGTGTGTGGCCAAAAGTGGCTCTCCTCTTCTTCTTCTTCTTCTTCTTCTTCTTCTTCTTCTTCTTCTTGCTTGCTTGAGCTTGTGCTTGAGAGAGGGAGTGTGAGAGTGTGAGGGAGTGAGTGTGTGAGGGTGAGGGACTGTGGGGTGGAGAAGCTCTCCATCTTCTCCTCTCTTCTTCTCTTCTCTTCTCTTTTCTTGTCTTGCTTGCGGCTATGGAGCTTGGAGCGTGGAGCTTGAGGATGGAGCTTGCTTGAAGCTTGCACTTGGATCGTGGAGCTATCGGAGTGCAAGGGAGAGGAGGTAACTCGAACGGCATGGAGGTAAGCTCACTACACCCGTAGATATGAATGGCGCGTCGGCTATGTGAGAGGTAGCCAATAGTGCTCGGCTTGGAATGCTTGAAACAATAAGCGGTCCGTGGGTCTTGGCGGTTGAGCGAAAGCTCCCGAATTTTGGTTCCATTGCCGGGACCAACGAATTCAAGCCTTGAGCGCTTGCACGCTTCGAATCGAGCATTGAAGTAGGGTTTTCCCCGAACCAGTGCTTGAGATAGGTAGGAAGTGAGGGGGTTGAAGATGGTATTCGATCTCCTTGGCAAGTAGGTTTTTTGCTTTTTTGAGGTTTATGTTGTGAGATGGAGTAGTATAGTTATTTGCTTTGTGATTTGGATGCATTAGGATAGGAAAAAAATAAAGAAAAACAAGAAAAACAAGCATCAGGGTTTTTGCTATCATAACAGGGCATGAGGGTTTGATTCGTTTGCCAATTTGCATTTTGGAGTTTATTGGCTATTCCAGGTATATACAACTCTTCCCCTCCATCCATAGCATTGATTTGGAGGTGTGTATGATAGGCCGTGACCTGAATCGTGTGATTCGGGCGATTTATCATTGCGTCGGTAAACAACGTGCCGTGCTCAGCATGTCCGAGTAATGGCGATTCTAGGCCGAGTCCCAGAATCGGCCCTCGGACCGCTTGGCCATTTGGTCCTCGGCCCACTACCACTCGGACCACTTGACTCGGCCCACTTGACTCAGACACCCACCTCTTGGCCCGTCCGAATTGAGCATTTTGACCAACTTTGAAATTCGGCCCTCGGCCCACTCGGCCCTCAAACCATTCGGCCTACTACACTCGGACGCCTTTCACTTGGCCCGTCCGAGTGAAGTATTTGGACCAACTTTAAAATTCAACCCTCGGCCCTACCAACTCGGCCCACTTGACTAGGCCCTCGGCCCACTCGGCCCTCGGACAACCAGACTTGGACTGGCCAAATTTGACATTCGGACCAATTACATTTGGCCCTTCTACTCGACCCTCGGACGGTTCGAATCGGGAATTTGACCCCTGTAATTTGGACGTGTTGGGTCGAATTTAGATTTTCTCAAATTTTAACCCGAAGACAGTGAAACTGACCAAGAGACCACATAGAGCCGAAACCATATCATAGATTCACTAGGTTGAATCTTAGAGCAAGTAGTTCAAAAGTTGGCTATAAACAGTCTCTCAAATCACGTATGGCATTTACCATAACTGCCCTGCGGGCCAGGGGGGACTACCCCCCCGGACCCCCGCAGAGGGGGCTCTGCCCCCTCCGCACCTCCCCCAAGTAGGTTGGAGAGAAAACATGAGCCATGACAGGTCCTCCAAATTCGACCCTAGTGTAGTAATACCTCTACATGAACATGGATTCTCACTGACGAAAGAGCGACCAAAAGCCCATACCCGGACCGAGAGAAACAGAGACCCTAGAACCCCAATGGGTCAATCTAGCCATCAAGGGCAAAAAGGCCACACCACAAGAAAACATGTATATTGTGTTCAAACTGCGTCTAGTCAAAGCAGAATGCAATATCATCAAGCTAAAAATGCGAGGATGACTAGACATGACAGTCCTGATGATAGATGTACCTTAAGCAGCGCTGCACAGACGACCCAAGACCTCCGTAGAGAATCCACGTCTGACTGTGCAGTTAGGGACTCAAAGGCATGTATCAGAAGGCTTGAAGCTCTAAACCAAGACCTGGAAGATGAAGACATAGTGCCACCTACTTATCTTAGGGTCAAACTCACCGCAAAAAGAGAGCATAGTGTTGATGCTCTCATTGATGAAGGAGCAGATTTCAATATCTTGACTTACGAAGCATGGACTCTACTAGGTCAACCATAGCTCAACCGACTGATGCAACTCTTAATCCTTACGGGGGACACCCACAAGCAATTCTAGGGAAGTGCAGAATCCTTGTAACTATTGAAACAGAAAGCTTGCCAGTCTTGTTCTATGTTCCTCCAAATAGCGAGAATTCTGGAAAGGAAATCCTCCTAGGAAGGCCCTTCAAAAAGGCAATGAAGTGTAAAGCCGACTATATAGCACAGAGGATACACCTAACACTACCAAGGGTGAGGATAATCGTGACTTTTAGCAAGGGTGACCTCACCAAACCTCGAGGGAAGGGCAAGGAGCATTCTGACATACCAAGCAAGCATAGTAATGAGAGCAAGGAGTTGTTGAAAGAGTTGATACAAGCACAGGTTGAACGGAGAGAACCAATGAGTGAGGCCATACTTGAAACAAAAAAGTTAGGAGACAAGGCCAAGGATAGGGTTTGGACTTACAAATATCGTAGAAGACCACGAAAGAAGCCCAAGCCTTATAGATGAAGGCATTGATGGAGAGCTAGCACAACGCCACGATGGATATCCAAGGCATTGCTTTGTGCTCAAGGGTATTATGCAGGCAATCGATGGATTTGGGTACCAAAACCCCCTGCTAAACCACCTCTGTCAAAAGCCCAAATTATGTCAAAAGCAAAGAGGCATAGGAGGAAACCTAAACAAAAATCCAAGTCTTGAACCAAAAGTATTGGAGTGATTGAGTCCCTCACGATTGAAATCAAGAAACCAAACATGACCTATAAAAAATTAGATCCTCAGCCTAGCGTGCTTAGCAAGCAGATATCAGAGGTAACTGTCGAGCATGCACAAGGTCCACTAGTGCCCAAGGAGCCTTTGACTTTCCAAGAGGATAATGAGTACCATAGGCACAACATTGCTCATGATAAGGCTGATTGCTCAACAAAGCTAATGACAAAATCGTCTAACAATCACGAGAAAATTCTCCAGTCAGTGTCAAGCCCACGCAGGAGTCCCAAATCTCCTACATCCTCTTCAACTAAATGGACACGGGAAGCACAGTAGCAGCAGCCTCGTGCCGCTGCTCAACCTGCACAAGTGAATGTGCAAAGGGCAACAAAAGACATGACCACTTCTAATTTGCCTAAGGACTTGACACCGCAGTCTACCAATGGTAGCCAGTCCATTGAACTAGCCACCACTACTTCCAATCAGGGACCACAGTAGTCACAACTTTTGGCCGTGACAACACCCATTGCGGAACATGTCCTTAGAAATTCACCTTTGGAAGAGATGTCACAACAAACATCCTTGACACCTCCAATCCTTCCAAAGCACCTAAAGCCCAGGCTTGAGGATAAATCTCTCGAAGACTTGGCCAGAGAAATGGCACATCTGACCAATGAACTAGAGATGAAGTGCATGGTGAAGCTTGATCACAAGCTGACAGCCATCACACATGCTTACGTCCATGTGGACATCGGAAGGCCAACACTAGAGCACACAAAGCTCATAGCTGAACCACTGACTTGGTATGAGCAGCAACATGTTTGTTTCTACTATGCAGCTATTGTTGAAGAAGTCATGAAGGACATCCCAAAAGCCACAGCTAGAGAATTGTGCTTGATACCCTCATTTTATATAGCTCTATGTGAGACAAACAAGGAAAAGCTTGAAGCAATCAAACGAAAAGGGAAAGGACAAGGTACCTTTGCACAAAATTGGTACTCTTAACCAAAGTTTGGCAGCCAAAATTGGCCACCGACTAATGACATTTTGTTGAGCAAAGGAAAGCCCTTTGGACATCAATACATGATTCCATGTA
Organism: Lygodium microphyllum; assembly: GCF_053477565.2. NCBI lineage: Eukaryota > Viridiplantae > Streptophyta > Polypodiopsida > Schizaeales > Lygodiaceae > Lygodium > Lygodium microphyllum. The sequence continues at coordinate 24,035,006 of NC_141151.1, forward strand.
TGTTGCCCCGACCTCATTGAGAGTGTTGGCAACTGCCCATGAGGTCCAGCTTTCTACCACTATCCAAAAACATCCCTTGTATAATAAAGTGCTTCTAGAAGAAGATCTACACGTGGCTAGCAGGCTAGGAGTAGGGAGCATGGTACTTGATGTTAGCGCATATGTCTTCTGCCTCACTCAAGACCCTGCAATCCTAGATCTCTATGCTTCCCATCAATACAACCCCAAATTCTTCAATTGGTTTCTTTCAAGCCCACATGACAAAAACCCTAAACTGTCTCATGGTACTACACTAGAGTCACCCAAACCTCCAGAGCAAGAGAACAACTCTAAACACAACACTCACCTTGACAAGAAGCAATGGAGATAGGTTCTAATAGATAAGGACAAAAATCTAGAGCAAATACCTAACCAGGAGCAACTGCCAATGCAATCGAATGCGAGGCTGAATAGAGGAGAATTAGCTAGACAACTAGACTCTCCAAAAAGAGAGGTAGTCGAACCCTCGCAACCTAGAGAGGTTGTTCAACCTAGTGAGGCTGTAGTAAAATCCCATGACGATATGCCACAGAAAGAGAATGCTAAGGCCCAACCAAGCACATAAACTACTGACCTAGTTCAGGATCCTGAGTCCTTAAAGGATACACCTCTGGTGTCCAAGAGAAAGAGAAGAAAACAACGAAAACAATGATAGTTGCAAGCTACTGCAGATGACAAGAAGATTGGGACCAAGAGTACTGAAGAGAGGATGAACAAAGCGTCTGGTTCATCAATAGATAAACCCATTGCCATCTCTCCTAACGGCGGTGAAATCTCAGACACATCCATGTGTTCTGATAAATCAAAGGAACAATTACCATCAACTGTTGCTTGCGACACTTAATCCACCGATAGAGAAACTCACATTGATCAATCAAGAGTGGATACAACACTGTCACAAAAAGATGCTAAGACCACGCCGGTCACATCCGAGGAGAACCATGACACAACTACCATAAAGCCTCAGGAGAAACATGAAAACCTCAAAGGCATAAGCAATCCTGGCATTGATCAATCTTACTCATCTAGGCTTGAGCCCCCAGCTATGCTAAAGCCTAAGGAAACCCTTAGAACTTTGCATGAGATAGCAACTGAGATAGCCCTCATAGAACATAGAGATGTGGCAGAGTGCTTGACCGAGTGGTACACTAAACTGAAATTATTCGCACGTGTCTATGTTCATGCGGACATGGGCACATTCCCTAGGGAGCAGCTTGAGGAATATTTGCCTTGTTCGTTACCATGGAAAGAGCAAGAATATCTTAACGGACATTATGGCAAGCTCTTACATGAACGTATGCGACTCATCTCTGACGAGGAGGCTGACGAACTATGCTTAACCATGACATTTAATGAAATGCTCAACCAGCCAAATCTCTTAGAGATAGAGCAACTAAAGAGACAATCAGAGGGTAGAAGCCAATTTGGAAAACATTGGTTTGAAAACCCCGCTACAATGGCCGAACTTGGAGCCCAAATCATGACAGTCTAAGAGGAGCGACTGGCCAAATGGCGGTCCCAAAGAACCCGACCTATGTGGCACCAACTTCATTTCGAGTTCTAGCTACAATTCGAGGTATGGACCTAGCTAGAACTAGCCTAGAGAGCCCTTTTATTGATAAAGTTCTCACACTGAGGAGGAGCTACATGTTTCCAGTAGACTCGGACAAGGCACCATGCTACTCGATGTTGCCAAATATTTATTATTGCTAAGTAGGCTACCACAGAAGCTAGATATGTGTGCCACACTCGAGTACAATCCTAAGTTCTACAATTGGTTTTTATCCTCATGGAGCGACATGGTTTCATGAACATGTACATAAATAAACAACGTGTTTTGTGACTGTGTAAATAATACCAAAAGAAGCAAAGGCCAACACACCCCATGAGCAATGATGACCAAGTGCAGGTGATACGCATCAAGTCAAAACTAAGGGATTCAGGTTGGCGATGTCTTGTTTAGCTGGACATTTTCATTATGGTTGAAGTATGTGACTTGCATGTACTCTCACGCCTTTCCAAGTGAACGTAGAATGACACAGGTCAATGCCTAGAAGCGTTTAATATCCAAGTCACCACAAGACCACCAACCCCACAAAGAACCATTATTGAGGAAGTGATAGGAATACCAAGAAACAAAAACCATGACAGAAACGCCACTGGATGAGAACCCAAGGACACCTTTGCAGAAAGCACATATTGCAACTGAGCATGGCCAAAGCATAATCATCGATTACCTCCTCCTTCTTGGCCAAACTCTGTTTTTGGGTAGGAGCCATGCTCTCAACAAGGGCAAACGTCTCTTCATCATCCAGGATTCAATTTGCAAGATGCTCTGCCCTTGTCCATGCATAGCTCACTCCAAGTGCTACCTCAATTGTTCGATGTCTCACATGTTACAAAGAGGTTTGCAAAATCTCAAGTGTATCTCTTCATCTCAACAACAATTCCTCTAGCATCAAGGCTAGTGACACAATCATTTATGTACTATCTATTCTTCATAGCCTTTTGGATCCCAACATTTCTCAATCCAAATGAAAGGCTAACAGCCTCAATGTATGGCATTGATTGTATTCATTTTTTCCACAAAAAAAAGAGAAAGAAAACAAGAAAAAAAAAGAAAAAAAAAGAAAAAAAAAGCACACACGATCACAACACCACACCTAGGGGTCCTCAAATTAGGTACGTCGAGTGACCTTGGTCGGCTGGCTTCGTATCCCCTAGCCCTTTGTACATCCCCCACAATTGTTCAGGGCACATTAAGGGCAGGACATACCTAGGGAGCTCGCCTCGCCTATGGTTAGACCTATCACCCTGAACCACTTGCACAATTCTTTTGCACTCCATCTCAATGCCATTACAATCAACAGTGGTAAGCAAGGCATGAAAGACAATGGAAAAGTACACCATCCTGTTCAAGCACTACAAGTAGCCATTGGCTACCAAAAGCTAAGACATCAAGGAGCTCAATTACGCTACACTGCCTTGACAAGACCATAATGATGTCTCAAGCAATCTTCAAGTGTACTCCCTATCTTCATCGACAAATTTTTCCATCAACTTAGCCCCTTGCTTCACTGACCCATTGCTATACAAGGAACCGGGCCGACAGTCTTCTAACTAAGTAATACCTAAATACGCACGTGTACTTACTTAATATTCACACTATAACCTATACACGGTTTGGGTCCTCAAGTGCAGGACAATACTCCAGGCTTGCTTAGAGTTCGACCTATCTCCCAAACTAATCAAAATATGTCTTGTGTATAATAAGAAGACTAGTACTACCCCTTAGGGAGAGACCACATGAGAGGTTTTCCAATTGTAGGTATTAAAGAATCCAACGAAAGCGTCATCACCTCTATATCAACACTCAACTCTAAACTCTTGTCCTTTACCTCATCATGCAAGACCACCAGAGAATCATCATGAGCAGAATCCACCATGAGCATCCCAAGAACACCAACACCCGTGCCAGCTATGAGTGACCATTCCCAACAAAGAGTAGCCCTATCGCCACCTACAACAATCATATCACCAGCCAATTAGAACAGCAAAGTGCCACCAACGACCTTCATCTGCACCAACATCAGAACTCCTCCCAGGCAAGCCACAACAGTCCCTTCCACCCACATCTTCGGTGCATGCTAACAACTGCTACCTATGACACTGAGTGCCATGGGACTGGCACTCGTCTAGGAGGGGACTAATGTTAGCCCCAACACGAAGAAAGCAACAAAGAAAGCAAAAGGAAATAAAAAAGATGCAGGGCAAAGGTGGAAAAAAGGTAGCCCGACTGAAGAAAGAAGAGGAGAAAAGGCCAAAAGCGCAAGGGCAACCTTAAAAAGTCCAAGGCAAATGCAAAAGAAAAAATGTGCATTTTAAAATACAAAGGCGCACCCTGAACTCTTGTAAAATAGTGCCGGGCGGTGGAAGATCCGGAAAGCTAAAACAGAAGACAAAGACAAAGGCCAAGGCAAAGAGAAACGGAAGACAAAGGCGCACAAGGAAAAGCGCAAGTCAAAACTTTTGTAAAAGAGGGCAAGCGCATCATGGTTTAATTCAAGGAGCGCCGTGCTCTCACCCGTGCAATTTGTAAAGGTAGATGGGCGGTAGGAAGGAAGCTAGGAAGATAGAAGGGCAATGGGAAAAAGGGCCTAGGCTACAGCCAGCCATGTAAAAAAGGGGAAAAGGGGATGACCGCCCAAAAGGGATTTAGGGTTTTGTATATAAAGTTGAAAAGTGAATGAGAAGCTCATTCTTGTGTGTGGCCAAAAGTGGCTCTCCTTTTCTTCTTCTTCTTCTTCTTCTTCTTCTTCTTCTTGCTTGCTTGAGCTTGTGCTTGAGAGAGGGAGTGTGAGAGTGTGAGGGAGTGAGTGTGTGAGGGTGAGGGTGAGGGACCGTGGGGTGGAGAAGCTCTCCATCTTCTCCTCTCTTCTTCTCTTCTCTTCTCTTCTCTTGTCTTGCTCGCGGCTATGGAGCTTGAGGATGGAGCTTGCTTGAAGCTTGCACTTGGATCGTGGAGCTACCATAGTGCGTGGGAGAGCAGGTAACTCGAATGGCATGGAGGTAAGCTCACTACACCGGTAGATATGGATGGCGAGTCGGCTATGTGAGAGGTAGTCATTAGTGCTCGGCTTGGAACGCTTAAAACAATAAGCGGTCTATGGGTCTTGGCAGCTGAGTGAAAGCTCCCACAAGAATCCTTGACCTCCACAGCAAGATCAATTCTAAAGAATTCTTCCTCCAAAGAATCCACCATCAGGTTTGGTGGGATCCTGATGGCCATCATCCAGGAGGCCTTGAAAGACATAGAGGAAGGTGGAGAGGGAGTAGGGGAAAACCCTGACCGATTGCCTCACCATGAATAAGTGAAGTCAAGCAAAAGGACTATAAGTGATGAGGAAGAGTAGGAGACGTAATCTGAGAGCCAAAGGCACAGACGAAGGGAACCCTATCAAAGCAGAAGAAGGAGACAAAAGAAATGATGACAAGGGAAGAATGGGGGCCGAGTTGAGGAAGGCCCAAAAAGAGTCCAAGAGGGCCGAGGAAGAGAGAAAGAGAAGAGCCGAGAAAGAAGTAGAAGAGCTAAAAAGAAAGGAAGATGAAGACATGGCAGAGGCCATGCATAGGTCCATAGAGGAGGCCTACAGTCCCATAGGAATGGCCACCTTGAGCCCATGGCACTAAGGCGAACCAAGTGGTAGCGTTGAAGTAGCCCCAACCATCACGGGAAAGGGCAAGGTCTTGTTGCACCCCATCCCTTCGAATCTCACGCCTCAAACCGCCACCACCACCTTCACCACATAGGAGCCAGCATTTGCCATGGATACCGCTCAGGTCATGTCCATGATGCAATTCCTGGTCACAAAAGTACGCGAGATGGCACCAGAGATGGTGGGAGCTAAAAGGTTTCCTATGGTAAATGTCGAATCCAAGCAGGATGACTCAAAGTGGCAAAAGCTAGAAGCATCCACCATAGCACTACCGTGACCACGGACTATGATGCCTATGTGGCAGAGCTCCTAGCCCACCAACTAGAGAGGACCAAGGAAGAGAAGAAGGCCACTCTTGTGGAGCTAGAGGCTGAAAGAGAGGTTGTCACAGCCCCATGACTAGAGATGACACGGCAAGCCTTGAGCATCAGAAAGAAATTTGGAGCCTGAAAGAGCAACTCAGTGCCCAAGAAAAGAAGGCTCAAGAAAATGAAGATTGCCTAAGGCGAAGACTAGAAGATGAAGCCCAAGATTTGGTGGCAGAGCAGCGGGACCACAAGTGGCTCATCTAGTAATATGTTGAGCTTCAGCAAAGACGGATGGTACAGGTGGAAGCTATGCATGTAGAACTACAAGGAAGCCTACAAGAAGGAGACCAGGTCCCAAAAGAACGATGCCAAGAATAGGAGGATGGCTTGGTACCCCAGCTGTGGACGGCAATGGAAGAGCAAGGAAGGCTGGAGAGAGAAATAGAAGCCGCATCAAAAATGAGGGACAAGGCCATCAACAAAGCCATAGGAAGCCTATAGGACAACTTGAAGAATGCCTGGGAGGAGGTGGAGGCACTAATGGCCATGGCCAGGACTGAAAGGAAGGCGCATCAAGAAAAGCTTGAAAGTTGTGTGCAAACCACTGAAGATCTTTCGGACGAGATTGCAAAAGCCTACCAATAGTGCTCTATGGCTGAGCTAGGTAGGAGGATATCTGAAGAGCAGTTGAATTGCTAGGATGAAGAGAAGACCCAGATGATGATGAAAAATCTTGAGTGAGCATCAACAGATGGTGATGATGCCATCTCAGGAGATGGAGAGGGGTAAGGAAAACATGTAAGAAAAGGCACATTAGTGCGAGGAACACATCCTTGAAAGAGTGCAAGGACTGACAGAGCGCCTGGTAGTATGTGAGAGGGTGCTCGTAGAGTCCAGAGCTGAAGCCACTGAAGCATGCTTCAACACGCAGAGGCAAGCCTTTTTTAGCACTGTGCTTCATCTCACATAAGTTGAAGGAGAGGACTCAGTGGAGAGAATGAGGAGGAAGCTGGAACTGACAACCACAGCTTTAAGATATGGCCTGCAAGAGTGCACACTTCCAACCGGCATGGGTATAACCAAGAAGTAGCAACGTAGCTACTTAGACAAGGTAACCTCTCCACCGACTCAAGGAACTTGGATTCGAGGAATAAGAGCAGCCCCACCCACCCCTTATCCATCTCTTCATGAAGCAAGACACCAATAAAGGGCCTAACCTCGAGCAAGCATTCGAAGAAGAATCACAAATCAGGGAGGCCACCCTTACCTAATCTACCCCTAGAAGAGTCAAGGGGCACCCAGGTTCACGAGCGTGTTATTGCTGCAAGAAGAAGAAGACGAAAACTTGTGGAGCAAGCCCAGTAGAGGGCACATGCATGACCACAACAGCTTCCTAATGAGCTCATGCTGCCATGCGAGGATCACCACCCCATCAACTAGCCGCATGCATTGACTATCTGGAAACAACAAGAGCTCCAATCCCGACCCTTCAAGTTATCCTTCCTCTACCCACGGGCCTTAAACCAAGTCTTACCCCTGGAAGTAGTGGAAGGAATCATTCGTTTGGGCAATACTCTCGCGAACCAATGGGTCAAGGAGCAGAGCATCATCATCACATAATGGAGGCGGGAGCCCACAGACTACTAGCATGACAAGGTCCATCAGGTTCCCAAAACCGTTCAAGGCTACGAGGCACAACCAAAGTGGTGGAGGGGGATTTGGGACACCAATTTTGATGCGTGGATGACTTTCTGTAGCACTCTATCGAAAGAACAAAATGATCCCGCCTACATGCCCTACCCTTACAGACACAAGGTGGATTACGATAGATGGTGCATGGCAAGTATGACTTTTCAAAGATCTATAATGTCAATGCAACAAATCTCGGGGAATGCATGACTTTCAGAGTAGGGGACTTGTGCCCTTCTATTAACCACTTCCTTGAGGATTTCTCTTCCTACCCAGACCCAACCTTCATAACCACTTGTAATTACCTGAGGATCATTAGGTTTCTTATGAAACAAAAGCCAGTGGCTAAGGAAGCCCACCTTTCCCCACTTTGTTTTTGACATTAACCTAGGAATAGATAGTTGTGCTATGGCCAGGTTCATGATGAGGGCAACCCTGCTTCCCTCGTTTTGCATGAGGATCCTTGAAGACATGAATGATAGCCACGTTACCAAGTGCATCCACCCTTTTTTTTCAACCACACCTCTCAATGAGAGGGCTAACATCAAGGAATACTTGCAAGGCCACGTCTTCTTGAGAGCACCCTTGTGACTTCTTGAGGGTACAGTTTGAGAGCACCCTTGTGACCCCAAAAAAAAAAGTTGCCCTCGCAACTTGTACATCCACCACCTCCACTACACTTAGGTGTCCTCAAGATAGGTGCATCCGGTGACCCCGATCGATCGGCTCCATTCCTAACTCCCTAGCCTCATTTTGATCCCTCACTTCCTGCTTAGGGCACATCAAGGGCATGACACACCTAGGGAGGTAACACTCGCTTGTGGTTAGACCTATCACCCTAAGCTCCACCCCACTAGCATGCATACAATCCACCACACGACAGTGGGACACACCCACATGTAAAGCACCTTTCTTTTCTTTCAAGGTAAAACCAAAGGTTCCACTATTAGCTTTGGCAACCCCATCATCCATGCATTGTGCTCCCCACCTTGAGAAACATTCTACCATGCCGACCCAACAAATCAAGGGCTAGATGCAACCACCAACTTTTCTTTAGCAAGAGACTTGGTAAATATATCTACTACATGGTCTTCAGTCTTCACATGAATCAAGTCAATCTGCCATGTAAGAACTATTTCTATGATGAAATGGTAGTGAACCTCAATATGTTTGGACCTAGCATGGTAGATAGGATTGCTAGCTAACATAACATTGTTGAGGTTATCACAATGTAATCTCACTCTGCTTTCCAACTGTATTCCCAAGTCTTTCAGCAGTTTCATCAACCAAATTGCTTCGCAAGCCACTAAGGCAGCTCTGTTGTCCTCAACTTCTGTACTAGACAATGCATTAGTAGATTGTTTCTTACTCTGCCAAACTGATGATATTGATATCCAATCCAAATGCATAACCACTGGTTGACCTCCTGTCATAGGCACAACCATCCCAATCAGCATAAGTAAAATCTGTCAAGTCAAAATATTTTCCATGTGCATAAAACGACCCATAATTTGTAGTACCCTTTACATATCTCATGATCCTTCTAACTGCATCTATGTAATGTGCCCGCTCCTCAAATCACAGGACACGTCTTAGCAGTCCATTGAGAGATATATCTAGGAGACGCCGCCCGGCACTCCCAAGGAATGACATGGGGTTTGCCAACTAGGGTCTCTCGAGTCTGCCTCGCAACGGAACTTATTCGATCGTTTCCACTAGGATCGACCTAAAGTCCAAGTTCCTTGTAATCGGATCTTCGTAACAGCCTTCTAGCGTCGGTCTACAACTGCTCCACTTTGCGCAGACACAACTAGGCCAAAGCAGACTCATACCGCACTTGGTTTAAAGAGAATGGGAAATGAGAGGAATGCATTACTCGACCTCTCTGCCCGTAGGGCATAGTCCCATTCCGGTCCCCTAAAATGGTATGAATTAAAGTTCTAACCAACATTGTCTAAGGTCATCATTTGACTTTTCCTAATATTCCTCGTTAACATTCCCTTTGAGAAAAGCTCTCGGCTAACCAAGACCACCCTTCCATAGGATAGACCCATTGGTCACATCCACCACGCTTCCCTCGGGGGTTGTTTTAGTTATCTAATTACCTACCACATTATGTTTGACACATAAAAGAAGCTTTCTTAATTAACCCGTTAATCACAAGTTCCTTTTATGTAATTTAGGGCACTGACATGAAGACAAGATAAAACAAGATCAGACACTTCCTTAACTTGTCTTCAGATTAATGTTTGTCTCCCACCCATATAGGAGAATTAAGTGTTCCTTTCTGCCTCCGCAAAAAAATCCTTCCGTCTCCCGGTAATAAACCCGAAGGTTTATCTTACCAAGATTCTGCCTTGTAACTAGTATCAAGGCCTTGAGATCCCATCTTGAGTCACGCAGAACACTTGTGTAGTAGGGTCCGGAGGCATTGGGATTTACGACCAGAGCCCGCTAGCATCCAAGTGTCCTCCTACGCCAAGTAATTTCCACGGAGAGACCTCTCGCGGTGGGTTCAGTCCACATTCTCAGTGCGGATTCATTATCCCCTTGGTTAGGGTTTGGCAGTTCGCAGGGGGTAGCTAGCACCATCCTTCCTTAATTATCCCTTTAGGAAATCATCCACAGCTCAAGCAACCAGCCTAATAACATCCTTTAACTAGGAAAACATCCTTTTTGTTCCCATGGCAATCAATCATCACAGACCCGGCCATGAAATCATCAATCACAAACAACTTGGATTAGCATCCAAAACCACATTAACGAATAGTGGAGAGCACAACCACTTGCTTCAAGACATCGCAATCCCATTGCATGCACAACCAGAACTTAACTAGGATGTATCAAAACACTTGCTCAATGAATTTACAACCTTTTCTAAGGTAGAAGTCCTTCTAAGGTAGAAGTCTTTCTAAGATAACAATCACCTTTTCTAAGGTAGAAGTCCTTCTAAGATAACAATCACCTAATCTGCTTAGGTGGCTCTTCCCCTTAGGGTTTATATGGCTAGACTCCAAGCCTTCTTTGCTAGTCATTAAGTTTCATCATAACTTGGCAATATTACATATGGAATTTCATACGATCATCTACATCTATGAACAGCTAGGAATGAAAGAATACATAACCAACATATAGCTTTTATGAGTATCCTTTCCCTTCAATGGATATTAAAATGAAGACTATGATCTATGAGTGTGTAGAACCATAGAAGTTCTTTCATTCCTGCTAATAGAACAATAAGCATAGATAGAAAAAGGGTTCGAAAACATCGAAGTTCTTCAAGTGCCATCTCCTAGTTGAAACCTTGGTCTTTCTTCGACATGTTGATACTTTCGTAATTCCCAACTCCATGTTAACCCTCAAACAAACGAAGGTGGAAAATCCGGAAAAGCTAAAGCAAAAGACAAAGACAAAGGCCAAGGCAAAGAGAAACAAAAGACAAAGACGCACAAGGAGAAGAGTCCTAAATAAGGGAGAAAGGCGCACAAGGAAAAGCGCAAGTCAAAACTTTTGTAAAAGAGTGCAAGTGCATCATGGTTTAATTCAAGGAGCGCCGGGTGCAATTTGTAAATGTAGAGAGGCGGTGGAAAGGAAACTAGAAGATAGAAGGACAATGGAAAAAATGGCCTAGGCTACGACCAGCCATGTAAAAAAGGGGAAAAGGGGATGACCGCCCAAAAGGGATTTAGGGTTTGCATATATAAAGTTCAAAAAGTGAATGGAAGCTCATTCTTGTGTGTGGCCAAAAGTGGCTCTCCTCTTCTTCTTCTTCTTCTTCTTGTTCTTGCTTGCTTGAGCTTGTGATTGAGAGAGGGAGTGTGAGAGTGTGAGGGAGTGAGTGTGTGAGGGTGAGGGACCGGGGAGGAGAAGCTCTCCATCTTCTCCTCTCTTCTTCTCTTCTCTTGTCTTGCTCACGGCTATGGAGCTTGGAGGGTGGAGCTTGAGGATAGAGCTTGCTTGAAGCTTGCACTTGGATCGTGGAGCTATCGAAGTGTGCGGGAGAGGAGGTAACTTGATCGACATGGCGGTAAGCTCACTACACCCATAGATATGGATGGCGCATCGACTATGTGAGAGGTAGCCATTAGTGCTCGGCTTGGAACGCTTGAAACAATAAGCGGTCCGTGGATCTTGGCGGTTGAGCAAAAGCTCCCACACTCCAGATCTACCCTTGACACAAGAAGCCCATTGCTCCAAGAGTGCCTTCCTCTTCTCCTTCTAGCATCGGCTTGCCTCTCTCTCTCTCTCTCTCTCTCTCTCTCTCTCTCTCTCTCTCTCTCTCTCTCTATTCTAATTCTTCTCTTCTTCTCCTTCTCTCTATCTTTTCCTCTTCCTCTTCTTCTTCTTCTTCTCCTTCTCTCTCTCCCTCCTCTTCTTCCTCCTCCTCCTCCTTCTTCTTCTCTTCTCCTTCTCTCTCTTCTCTCCCGCTTCTCTCTCTCTCTCTCTCTCTCTCTCTCTCTCTCTCTCTCTCTCTCTCTCTCTCTCTCTCTCTCTCTCTCTCTCTCTCCTTCTTCTTCTTCTTCTTCTTCCTCTTCTCCTCTCTCTCTCTCCCTTTTCCTCTTCTCCACCTCCTACTTCTCTCTCTCTCACTTTCTCTCTCTCTGATCAAGTGGGGGGTGGCGTGCTGACCGGGACGACTAGGGCCACTGCTTGCCAACACGCAGGGGGGTGCTGTCCGTTCTAGACGGAGGGGGGAAGGGCTTGCTGCAGTCATAGCAAGGGTGCCACTGCCTACTGGCATTGAGCCGAGGAGGGGGGTGCCGATGTAGGTGGCAGGGGGGAGAGGGGCTATGTTGCTTGTCCGAGGGGGGAGCGGTCACTGCCGCAGCAAGGGGCCGCCTTATATGGTGGAGGGGGGAGGTAATAAGGCGGTGCCACCTGCCATCTTGGGGGGCTGCATGCCCCCCTTCTCTCACCACTCTCTCTCCCTGCCATGCACATGGCAGGGGGAGAGAGAGGGAGAGTAAAAAAATTTAAAAAAATTTTAAAAATCTTAAGGGGGGAAGTTCGCATGGGGAAGGCACGGGGGGAAGCACGGGGGTCACGGGGGGGGGACATTACAATCTAAATGTGGTTTGCGAGGCTTTTGCATGAACTGACTAATCAGCCCCACTGTATAACATAAGTCAGGGCGACGAGTAATAGTCAAGTATATCAAGTTGCCCACCATTTGTTGATACACGGTCACATTCTTTATGTCATTCCCAATATCAATTTGCAGCTTGACATTATGATCAAGAGGTGTCTCCATAGGCTTGCATTCAGCCATACCATACTTCTGTAACATGTCATGAGCATATTGCTTCTGTAGCAGTCGTATACATTGAGGCATAGAGACTACCTCAATCCCAAGAAAATACTTTAGTTCACCAAGGTTTTTGACTTTGAATTCAGCCTGTAAACATGATTTAATTTTAGCAATGCCCTCTTCATCATCTCCAATGATGATAAGATCATCTACATAAACCACTAGAAACACATATCCATGATCTGTCTTCTTCGTGAATAGACTGTGATCTGCATCACCCAATCTAAATCCATGTTGCTATAAATAATTGTTGATCCGAGCAATCCATGCTCTAGGTGCCTTTTTTAGTCCATATAAAGCCTTTTTCAACTTACATATATGTGTAGGAAAGTCCGGGTGAACATAGCCTTCAGGTTGCTCCATATATACTTCCTCAACCAAATCACCATTCAAGAAAGTATTCTTAACATCCATTTGCCATAATTTCTAGCCTTTACATGCTGCCAAAGCAATGACAATTCTGATTGTTGCGATTTTAGCCACTGGACTGAAAGTCTCCTCATAGTCAAGGCCATATTGCTGTGCATACCCTTTTGCAACCAGCCTAGCCTTCTAGTATTCTAATGAACCATCTAACTTGCACTTAACCTTGTACACCCATTTGTAGCCAATGGGGACTTTTCCTTCAGGCAACACAACCAATTCCCATGTCTCATTTTTAGCTGGGGGGGCTGCATACTCCTCATCTATGGCAGCACACCAGTTATCATCTGTAATTGCATCATCAAACTTTGTAGGTTATTTGTAACCTGTCACACTAGCCATATATGCATAATGGTGGGTTGAATAGCCAGTGTATATAAACCTGTCAACTGGTTTTTTTGACTCTCTCAAATCTCTGTAATTGTGGCTCACTCTAAGCTTCCCTCTCATGAGGCGGTACATAATGACTCTGCCTTGCTCCAGGCATCATAATAGATGGAATGCCCAACTCACTATCCAAACTATTGCTATTAGATGACTCATAACTTGCTGTAAGTGGACCTGTCATATCCTCAAACATATTTTCTTTTCCCTTTTCCAATCTTCCCCTCACTGATATATATGTGTCAATGGATGTAGGAGTATGACTCTACAAGCATCCTGACCAAGGACTTACTGTAGGTGACCCATCACCTGTAGGACCACTCATAGATGTACTCATTGTAGGTGTATTTTTAGCATTACTAGTGCTGGCTGATCCATCAGTAGCCACTGCAATAGGATTACCATACCACGATGCCAGCTCATCAAAAACATCTTTGCTAATCAATGTCTCATGTGTAGACGATACATAACACTTGTAAGCTTTTCGATCTTGTGCATAACCAAGGAACACACTCTTGACAGCTTTAGGATCTAATTTCTCCCTCTTTTCATCAGGAACATGCACGTATGCAATGTTGCCAAATACCTTCAAGTGTGAAATGTCAAGCTTATGACCATACAACTTCTCATATAGAGTTACATCATGAATCCTTGCTGTAGGGTTTCTATTCAACACATAGACAACAGTCCCTATTGCTTTAGCCCAATAAACATTTGGCAAAAACTTCTCATTCAGCATAACTCTTGGTGATTCCATCATTACCCTATTTTTCCTTTCTGCTACACCATTTTGCTGGGTTGAATAGCTGCAAGTTAACTGTCTTCTGATCCCATGTTTACCAAGGTACCTGTCAAAGTAATTAGAGACATATTCTCCACCTCCATCTGATCTAAGACATGAAATTTTATAGCTCAACTCATTTTCAGTATGCTTCTTGAAGTCCTTGAATGCATCAAACACATCATCCTTATGCTTCAGTATGTAAAGCCAGGTGTACTTGCTGAAATCATCAATGAAGTATGCATAGTAACGAGCACCACCAAACAAAGCATTATGAGACAGACTCCATACATCTGAATGTACCAACTGCAAGGGTTGTGAGCTATTCTGTACATGTCTCATAAATGGAAACCTTGTCTACTTTTCAAACTGACATGCATCACATACATGTCCAAAGTCATGATACTTGAACTTAGGCAGTCTAAGCACAATCTCCTTCTACTACATAGATTTGAGCTTTTATACATTCACATGGTCAATCCGCTCATGCCATATCTTAACATCCCCTATAGCACCACCATCATGTGCAAACATGACTGCATTCAACTCTAGAATTGACACATTAAAAGTAAACATTATGCCATCTCTTCGGGCTCTAATAATCAATTTGCAGCCATTACCAAATTCTTTAACAAAGCATCCATCTCTATTAAATCTCACCTGCAGATTCTGTTCTGCCATCTGTCCAACTGACAAAAGATTATTGGTTATTGTAGGTACATGTAGTACATCATGCAAGCTCTTTTTCTTGCCATCAGGCATCAACAAAGTTACAACTCCTTTATGCTGAATAGTATGTTGGTTGTCATCCCTAGTACAAACATGTCCATGCAAACCTGCAACCACCTCATCAAACCATTCTCCATGGGGTGTCATATGATTTGAAGCCCTTGAATCAATGTACCATCTCTCATCTCTATTCTACCTTGATGCATTCTTAGACACATGTTGCATGGCAAACAACCTTTCAACCTGCTCATCATGAGCACCGCTAGAAGATGCATAGTGCCCATGTTGTTTATCATTTGCCTTCATATCTCCCTGCTTCTTGTAACAATCCTTTGCAATGTGTCCATATTTGTCGTAGTAATGACAGTCCTTATCTCTGTTTGACTGATCACTTGACTGCCATGAACCAGATCCACCACCTCTACCATGGAGTGATCTCTCCCTTGCCTCTAAAGCTACCAAATCCATGCTGGCCCTGTGTATTTGTGCCATGCTAGGCATTTTTCTGATGCTATCCATAAGTGTTTTGAGTGTCTCCTCGACCTTGAAAAGAGCCATGGCCTCTGCTGCCTCTGTCACGCTGGCTAGAGTAAAGAACAATGTCTTTGCTTTGAGACATACTAGAACATATATTCAGCCCAAGCTTAACTTCCTCATGTAGCAGCAAAGCAATCAGCTCATCCCAATCAGGGGATTCAGCTCTCACAGAAATAGACATATCAAATGTTGTATACTCTTTGCCAAGTCCATTCAATGTCACTGCAATCATATCATCCTCAAACAACACTGAAAATCCAATGGCGGCAAGTTGATCCGCTATATTCTTGATCTCTGTAGTGTAGGCCTAAATGCTTTTGCCATTCCTAGACATGTTATTGAAATGTTGCTTTAGTTGAATTTTCTTGTGTGTGTTACATTTTCATAATTCTTCATGCGTATGTCCCATGCATCCTTTGGAGAACTGCATTCAGTAATCTATATAACCATAGCATCTGATATACTTAAGGAAAACCAATGTAACACTTGCATGCTCTCTCAGTCCATAGCTTATGAGCATTTTTCAGATTCCTTTCACGTATTTCAAGTTCAGCCTCATCACTTGTACATAAGTTCCAATAACCTCTGCCAACCAAAAAATTCTTCATTTGTAACTTCTTTAAAGCATTTTCTTTTTGTCCAACTTTTCTCCCACAATTTGAGTGATATTGTCAGTGCCTTGAGTATTTTTCATAGTTGTAGCTTAGATATTCAGTGATGTATACAACCTGTAAGTATTTGACTCCTTTTCCTGCAGTTCAAGACCAGTTTCCTACTATTCAGGATAGTTTTCTACAATTTAGGATAATTTTCCTGACAACTGCTTGCTATAAACTATATTCCAACAATGAAAAAACACAGCCAACTCAGCATAAACCAAGCTCAAATCAGTTCAAAACATTCTATGGTAGTGGTAAAACATCCCAGCAACAAACTATATCCATACAAGTATCAATGTTTGTAAAGTACACAAGTAGCAGTACCAAGTACAGCCAACCCACTACTATAACTAGTAGTATTTTCTTTGTTAAAAAAAGAGTATTTAGACCTCAAAACAGCCCCAAAACATCTCATTCAGTTGCCACTCTATGCAGGAGTTGATACATGTCCAATCGGTTAGAATACATTGCATGTATGTCAAGTGAAGATGATAGGTATCCTTCCTGCAAACAATAACCAGTTAATATCCTGGTATAACCAACAAAACATCAGTCCAAACTTTGAACTTTCAGCACTCACAATATCCCAAAAAACATCTACCACTCAAGTGGTATGATCCAAGCATTTGTCAGTAGCAAATAAGCATCACAGATACTTCAACCCTATAGGTATGTTGTTTCCAAATTCAGGACAGCAACCAGTTCACTGTTTCCAGTCTGCAAATAAGCTCCAAAACTGAGCATTTAACACTCCAATATCATGCTCAAATGTATGATAATAAGGGCATATACATTGTTAGTATGAAAGCCACCAATGCCTTGGAATCACCTGTTGTTTGCTGCAGTAAACAATCAGTCTACACAGGTCTGTGATGAATATCTCAAAATCTATGAGGAATTTGAAAAAAATTTCTTCTCCAAAGTTGTAGACCACATCCAAACAGTCAGCTTGTGGGGGCCATTTCTCCAAAAATCATTCTATAGCAAGATATAACTTCGGCAAGAAAACGGGCTATAGACACAATCTCCTTTTATGACGTTTTTTTCAGATCTAATGTCTTGATGTCAAATAGCCATTGCCAAGCCTTCAGGCTTCAGGTGTTCATGCTCTAATACCATGTTGGAAGAGAGGGAGAGAGATAGAGTGGAGTGGAAGATGAGCCTCAGCTCATTGTTGTTCTTCTTCCATTATTCTTCCATCATACTCATTGAAAGAGACTTACACACATAGGTATGACTAACCAAGACTAACTGTGGCTAAGTCACTGACTACACCGACTCATTGAATTTCACACACATGTACAATTGTATCCAGCTAATGTTGGTCACACACATAAAGAAAGATTGACTAAAGAGTAACAGGAGCTTGATATTCTAACAATAACCTTGCAAAGATATAAGCTAACTAGATTTTCAAGGAGAGTTATGATCCAAATGATCATAACTAAAGGGATTTGATCTTTAAACCCTAACTGTTAAGGTAAAAAAGTCAAGGATCCTTAACCAAAGAGATCAAACTCATTGGAAGGTCATTGGAATTTAAGACCTTAGAACTATAAACTTTGGATATAATCTAGAAGCTAATTTTCCCTCCAAGGGTTAGGAGAACCCTTGTCCTCAAATTCGTGACACTCAATAAGTAAGTAGAACTTGATATTGGAAGGTCACCATCTAGAACAAGTCCCAAATTGTTTGGATTGCATCCAAAGGTTTGTTTGGTGCATAAGAATGATGCATTTATAAAGACTATTGTGCTTGAACTGTTCTTAGGACTTGTATTAAATTAGGTTAAATTTAGAGCCGTGCTTTGCCTCCCTAGGCGTGGCTCCAAAAGCAAGAGGTCTCTTTGTAGGGAGCACAATTAGCTAGGAGATGATGAGGGTTCCAAGGGACTTTTTGCATAAAACCCCTTAGGTATGGAGGAATAGTCTAACCCCTATGAGCTTGGGATGACTTTCTTGGAAGGCTCTAATACTAGCTAAGGGTAGCAATAGTGATATCACCTTTAGGTAGGGTCCTATATGGATGGCTAAATTGATGTATATAAAGCATTGTTGGTATTGCCTTTGGGTAGGGTCCTATATGGATGGCTAAATTAATGTAAATAAAGCAATGTTACCCAACTAGAATAAAGGATTGTTTTGTTTTTGAAAAGATTATTTTTCAAGTTGTCTCTATGTTCATGTCTAAGATTATGTGAACGAACCTCGTACTAATAGGTTAGTTAAATAACTTATTTTTATATGTTAAATTAAATGTGTTCGGTAATTAGATAGTTAAGAAACTCTATTGTAAATGGGAAGCAAGAGGACAGATACCCAACAGATCTATCTTATGGTAGGGTGGTCTTGGTAAGCTAGGAGGTTTTCCACAAAACAATAGGTTAAACAGATTAGGAAGAACTGAAACATAAGCGTCGTAAGAAGGTCAATGACCTTGTATCATTTTAGGAGGCTAAGTTGAGACTTTTCCTTATGGGCAAAAGGGTTAACATGATAGTTCACCTTGTTTCTGATTCTCTTTGAACTAAGTGTGACATAGGTCCACTTTGATTTGGGATAAATTGCACAAGCGATTGCTCGTGACCAATACTAGGTGAATTATTAGGTGACCATAGTACTCTTTTAGGAACCTTAATTCAGGTTGATCCTTGTGAGAATAGGGCAAACCTTCCCTTATAAGGTAGACTCAAGTGATTCTAGTAGCAAAGTTTGTCACATTCCAGGGGAGTTCTAGGTAGCATTGCCTCTAGAATGATCTCTTAATGGGCTATCAATATTGTCAAGCTCTTTATCTTCAAAGAATCACATTTAAATCCTAGTCTCAACATAGATAAAGTGTATATTTTTTAGAATTGCTATATCTATGACTAAGTGCTTTGCATTATTCTAGTAGAATGTATTGCCATTTTGGGGTGTTCATGCTACAATGACTATTGTAAAGAGGGCTTTCTAGATCTTCCCCTCAAATACACAATTTTAGATATCTTTGCTAAGCCAACAACCTACAAATTTATTGATGTATCAAAATTCCATGGTCAAATCTATTGTAATCAAAATCTCTAATTTGATCCAAATATTCTCTATTTTGATATATTTACCATTTTGCTCTGTGATGGCAAACTATGAATAATAGAGATGTAAAATTTTCTTCCATATTGTGTAATAATTTGTGCAAGATCTAAGTTTCTTAATATTATTTCTTTGCATATTCCATCACGATTGCGCAAAAATATGAATGAAGACTTGAATAAATTATGCACAAGTTAACTCTGTATGTTGCAAATCAACCCCAAGGCATTATATTTGCTCCAAAACCTCACAAAGTTTAGGAAAATAAGTTTCTCCCCAAGTAGGTCAAGCCACTCGAGTTTGATAGAAAAGGGAGAGATGTGGAAATGGACACTGAAATTTGGATAGAGGCAATGGAAGACTACTACTACAAGAACTAGTCCCATAAATCAAGCCATGATTACCAAGTTGCTAGGTGAAGCTTAATTATGGTGAAAATAATGATGCAAGAATCAAGGAATATCTAAGAGCCAGCTGCCACTTAGGAGTAGCTAAAGGAAGTGATACGTGAGAGATACCTTTCATTGGTATATCACATGATGAAAATAAATGAGTTCTTTACCTTGCATCAATTGGGATTGAGCTTAGAGGCTTAATACTCAAATTTTATCACAATCATTAGGAAAAAATAAACTCACAAATGGGCCCTTAAAAATAATATAGTTTAAGATGTGGGACTTTTGGATTGTCCAATAGGAAGGCTAGATGTTGACATCCATGGAGGGTGAATCTTCTCTCTCCAAATCTTGGGGTTTTTATTAAAAAAGGTGTAGTTGGGGATTTTAAAAAAGGGAGAATGAACAATACACAAAATTTGATTTTCTCTCATCTTGTATTTCTCCCCCTTTTTTTGGAGAATTTTCAATTTTGGTTTTTTTCCCTCTCACAAAATCAATTTGACCCAAAAGTTGAGCTGCAGACCACTTTCCTCTCTTCTATATACTAGTGAAATTTTGTCTCCATTGAAGCTCCTTAGTGAGAGTAATTAGAGTTTTGAGTGTTCTTCTTACCTGTGCACGTTCTTCTCCGTGAAGCTCTAGATTTTTGGCAAAACACAGGTGCCCATCTCTCTGTGTATTTTCTCTTGTTTGCTATTTTTTCAATAGGGTTTGATGCCATTTCTTATTGTTATTGTTATTTTATTGCAGAGGTTTTTTTGGGCAAGAGGCACAAGTGCTCCTCTCTCTCTCTCTCTCTCTCTCCTTTCTTCCCCCCTCTCTCTGTGTTGCTTCTCTTTTACGTTGTGTTTTCAATAGAATTTGATGTTGGTTCTAATTGTTATTTTCTTACAGAGTTTATTTGGAGCAAGAGGCAAAGGTGTTAATCTCTCTCTCTCTCTCTCTCTCTCTCTCTCTCTCTCTCTCTCTCTCTCTCTCTCTCTCTCTCTCTCTCTCTCTCTCTCTCTCTCTCTCTCTCTCTCTCTCTCTCTCTCTCTCTCTCTCTCTTTTGTGCTATCTTTTCAATATAGCATGATGTTAGTTCTAACACTTGTTGTTGTTTTATTGTAGAGATTATTTTGGGTAACATTGCATAAGTACTCATCTCTCTCCCTGTCTCTTTCTCTCTCTATGTCTCCTCTTTTCTACTGTTTTTTCAGTATACCTTCATGTAAATACTAACTCTTGCTATTGTATTTTGCAGAGATCAATTTGGGTAAGATTGGATAGGTACTCATTTCTTTCTCTCTCCTGCATACTCATATACTCTATTTCTTCCTCTCTCATGCATACTCACATACTCTATTTCTTCATCTTTGCATTTTTCCTTTTCTACTATATTTACAATAGGATTTGATGCTAGTTCTAACTTGAGGATCAATTGTTGTTGCAGCACTTAACACAAGGTAGAACAAAGATTCTGTAGCTCAATTTACAATTAAATCTGCATATTTTGTGGTGCCAAAATTTATTCATTTGATTAGTGATTTTTATGTTTGATGGGATTGATATTTTCTTTTGTCCATCATTTGCAATGGGTTTTGATCAGCAACGATTCAATCTTGTCTTCAGTAGATTAGCTTATAGGTAAATTGGTCATATTTTGTGTTGCTTCTATTCATGCAGTTATCTAGATTATTTTTCTTAAAAGGGATTCATGCAGATATTGTTTTGTACATGCAGGTATTGTACAAGGTTTAGATGAAGCACATAATTCTCGATTGACTATTTTGATGTGGTGAGTGGTTACTTTGTGCTAGATGATATGGATATGCTGGAAGTCAATGGTTCAAAAATCATATGATTTATTGGTCCTGTGTATCCATTCAGATCTCCATGCCAATTGGCAATGATCCATGAAACTCTTGTATCATATCATCCATATAACACACAATGTATTGAGTCATAGAATATCTTAGGTGTCAATCTAATGTGTATATTAAGATTTGCAATGCCATGTGGCTGCTATCCTTGTAACAACTACTCTATAATACCCACGTTTCATACAATGTATTGAGTCAAATCAAACTCCTATTCATTATAATGAAAGTTATTTTGGCAAAATTCTCTGAGCATTCTTGTGCTATTCTTTTCATTATATTTCATGTAAATGGTATGATTAAAGTGATGCCTTGAAATTGAATTTATACTTTGTGTTGATATACATATCCGCATGCATTTTGATATCAATGTTTGTGTCTATTTACAAAAGTGTAAACATCTCTTAATGCCATGTTGGTTTATATGGCATAATTACTAGACATACTTAAAATGCTTATTGTTTAGGGGTTCATACATACTTCTTTACATCTAATGCCTAGGTTATATAGCCTAAGAGAAGAACAAGCATTCTCTCGATAGAAGTACGTAACAAAAAAGATGAAGAAGGGAATTGGATCATTGATACATATCATTGCTTGTCTTGGATACATATGGATCCAAGCATAAAGGGAGCTTTTAGGGTGAAAGCATCTGCAATTACAGATGTATCAAAGCACTAGAAGGGTAAAATTTTAGCTCTCAGACAAAGGAATGTTGATTCTCACCTTGTAACAGAGGCATTAGTACAACATGTATTCATGCAAAAACAAATATATATTGCATTCATTGTGCCCTTTCAACGAAACATTGCAAACCATAAGTATTTGCAATTCATTGAGAATGAGAAATTTCATGATATCTATGTAGCTACTTATCTCGTATTTATAGAAGTATACCCTTTAGATTGCTTGTGAATGGCAAATGGATGAGAGTTTCACAAGTTCTTTTAAGTGTTACCACCTCGAAATTGGTAGATTGCTCTTTGAGGGGCGTATAGCTAAGCAACTCGCAGAGGATCTTGTTTTTTCCTATGACTCCAAGTACATCTTGCCGGAGGGGGGTCGAAAATATGGAACCCATGGGTATATGCACATATCGAATCTCAATACCATAGAATGGCCATTGTGTAGTAGCGACATTTTGCACATGTGTAGCACAAAAATTTCGGCGGACATATTGAACTCTATGAAGCCAAGCACTGGCTCAAAGAATGTACATCTAAGTTGGTTCATACCAATTGCAATTTTTGCACATATGTTCAAGGAATGTAAGGGTTTGAGATATACCAAAAGCATGCACGTCATAAAAAGTGCATGGGAGGATTATGTAATAAGGATTCAAAACTTAGACATAAAAAAATGGCTCAGAGTCCTAACACAATGGAGTGTCAAGTCACAAAAAGGGACATGGCTTTTAGATAAAAAAATTCTCTCTTAATTGACTATTATCTTACTTTGGGATGGATCAACTATAACTTTCCTTTCCAATTACAAGTACTTTGTCACATGACAAACTTTATGCCTAGTGTTCAAGTATCTAGATGGAGGATGCTCAGGGGTAAATGGTTGTGCCTTGATCAAGACATGCATGAAAGTGCAAATGGGGATGTTACTGTCATTTGTGAGGGCTGCAAGCCCCAAGTCTTACAAATGGAGGATGATTGGTCCTCAAGTATAATGTGCCAGGAAATTACAATGTTAATGTAGAATCCACCTACTAGCTTCTATTTTAAACTAGATGGTAAGAAAATTCAAAGCCAAGCTAAGGATACTATTACCAGTGGAAAGTGTGTGGCTCCACATAATTTAGAAATTATAGAGTCTCCCTAAAAATCCCAACACCACAAGTTGTAATATCCAACACTTGTAAATTTTTGGATTTTTTTGGCCAATAGAATATTATCGCTTGCAAACTTGCAATATTTAAACATTATGGTATTTATGCCAAATCATACACTTGCTATACACTTTCCACATCGATACACTTACATATGCATGTGAGCTTTACAAAGACGTTAAGTAAAGCCATAACTAAATATCATATGCAAAAAACCCTTAATGGTTTAAAAATTAAGGTTTTTAAGGTAGAACTAGTTTAGTTCTTGTTTCATTGTTTCATTTCACATATTCTCTCTTCATCTCTTTACATCCACCACATCCCTACTACTTGCTACGATGGATGCTCGTGCACATTTGGACGAGTGGATCCACAAGACTATCTTTGCCAACCAAGGTGATGAGATATTTCAAGTTTTCTCTAAGAACTTTAACCTTGAAAGCGTGCTCTCGTTGCTCTGGAATAGCTCATGGTATTTCAGGTAGGGAAGAATCACCAAAAAGTGGTGAATAGGTTTTGGAAGACTTTATGAGAACCATTGTTACTTGCACATACTCCATTGAGGGATTCGATATGACTTGGGTATCTCTGGAACAACTCATGGTATTTTAGGTGGAAAGAATCACCAAAAAGTGGTGAATAGGTGGCCCATGTGGATCCTTCGCATAGAGTATGCACTGTTCCCATGGGTAGTGCACTAGGTACAATACCTTTGGATCTCATGGAGTGTGATTACGCATTGGCAATTTACCTCCTTGCATTGGATACACCGGAGGAGAGCGATGAAGATACAACTCCACAGATTGTTGCTATCATGTACACGGAAAAGAACCAATTGAAGAGCTCATAAATGTTGAAGAGGAACATCGGGTGGTGGTAGAGCAAGGGTTAGCTCCCATGGTGCCATCTTCTTCAGAACAGCCACAAGTTGACAAACCCAACCTTGCCTCCTTGACGCCCATTGAAGTAGATGGTGTACAGTACTTGCTTTTGTTGGATATGCTGCAATACTTGGAAACGAAGGAAGAAGAGTTGTTTTCTATCCTAATTAGGGATTCGATGGAAGACCTGATAGATTATGATTGCATGGATGTGCATCCGATAATGGCAGAGATTGGAATATATGATGGCACAAGCTTAGATATAGTGAGTGTCATCATAGCAGCATAGGAGTAGATTACCTCAATTGAAGAAGATTACCTTGTGGCGGATGTTGAATTTGAAGCACTACAGCATGATCTATTCAGACCAAGACCTGAGCTTCCTACCAAGGAGTTTGTAGATCCCTCTACCCAAAGAGGCGCCTCATTGACACATGAGAAAATGAAGATACAAGATGGCCTGGAGAAGGTGAGATTTCTAATTACCATATATTTTAATGCGACAAAACTTAACGGTAGGGTGCTTCGGGTCCCCTAGAGCCCATCGGTGAACTCCAGATGCTAGACTTCAGACAAGGTAGTTGTAGGCATCATTTTTTGCCAAGATTTCACCGGTGGACTCTGGGGGACCCGATGCACCCTACCATCAAGTTTCATCACTTTCTGATAACTTTAGGTTAGTTGCTAATTATATTGTTTGATTTGACTTTGTCATTCATGACATCCTGTGTATAGATGAGTTTGCATCAAGACAAGGAGAAACTTGGCATGCAGATCGACGGAAGGATTCTGCTCTGAAGGAGTACATTGGCAACCTTGTTGCAAACTTGGTGGTCTTCCATAAGAAGTGCTCACCATGAGGGCATGAAAAAATCATGAAAATTTGAGCTTTGCCCTCATTCTTGTTGGCTATGAGCTTTTTGTGTCTGCCACCATCACTATCAGTAATCACATGTATTTTTCTTAATGAATATAAGATATTTTACTTTGTCCCTATAAATAAATATTTATTGAATAAATGTATGGTTCGTGTAAGTGTGATGATGATGTGTAGTACGTGAATGACACATTCGCATACGTTAACACAATCCAATTTAATTATGTCAATGTGTAGTACTACACTTGCGATTGTGCATAGGCAATAACGTAATTCATATCCATATGTATTACTACTTTTGATACGTGCATACATTAAACAAAAATTAGGAGTCGTGCGTTTCAAGAAACAAAACAAAACAACTTTACTCAATTATTTGAATTCAATACACATCACATGAGATATTCTATATATATATATATATATATATATATATATATATATATATATATGTATTACTACTTTTGATACGTGCATACATTAAACAAAAATTAGGAGTCGTACGTTTCAAGAAACAAAACAAAACAACTTTACTCAATTATTTGAATTCAATACACATCACATGAGATATTCTATATAATATATATATATATATATATATATATATGGCAGAGTATACAAAATGTTTTGGCATTCCAAGATTCTATGGTGCTATAACACTCATTACTAAAACCTTGCATAATTAATATCATAACCTATGGAGGAGTCCCTTGTTGAGATATTTGTAATCACACCTACTGTAGCCTCTTTGTATGAGGCAGTTTAGGCTAAGGATATGCAAGCCACTTTATCCCATAGGCATAGAGAGGGAGACAGCTACCCATCCATCAACTATAAAGCATTGTACTTGATAAGCACTTTTTCATATATGATGAATGCAATATCATGATTCTTTCCTCTTTCAGTTAGTGTCTTGGTCATTGTCAATCTTATATGAAAGATTGTGTTTATGAGCCCAAATCTCAATCTTGGAACCTAATTCACTTGTGTAATAGGTCAAGCCTTTGTCTATGTCATCATATCTTAATCTTCATCTGCCATGCTCTAGATCCTGTGTTTTTCAACATGGTATCAGAGCACAGTCGGGCACAACAGTGCATCTCCATCTCTCTTTTATTGTCATATAGCCCCCAGCTTAGGACCTCATCTCCCACTTCTTCTTCTCACTACCCTGCTTGGTAGCCATAGCCACCCTGCTTTAAGCTCTTAGATCTCTTCAACCAAAAAAGATCTTGATGTGCTTCCTTTTGGAGATCTCTTCTCTTACTCTTGCAACTCCCCTCTATCATCTCAAAGCTCAATGTTAGGCCATATGTAGCTCAACATTGTCAACTCCGTCAACTTTTGTTCTATGTAACCTCCATAGCCAACAGGACCTGATGTGCTTGGAGCTTTCACAACTCTATCTACAAGTCACATCTTAAGTCCATTTCTTTTGGGAAGTTGTTCTATAGATTAGGACGCTTCAGTCCATCATGACAGATCCCAAGATTACGTGCGTCAGAAGACAAAATTGTGGAAATTTGAACTTGCTAACGAATCTGTGCATGTCTTTATCCATACGCTCTGCACTGCTAGCATCCACCACGATTTTGTTGAGATATCGAGCTCCACTCATGATACGCCAGGGTGGCCATTGTGTATTTATGTCACCGACTTGTCAGTTGCAGACGCGATTGGTACACCGCCCATGAATAATAGCTACATGATAGCTATCCTTATCTACTCTAGTTCGTGGCTCAGTTAGTATGCCACCTTAGTTAGTTGAGTTTGGTTTGAGACCCATATATAGGGTTCTTCTATTTCTTTGTACTTGAGTTCTTTTGGCTTACACAACTAAGAAGAGGAAAATTGTTTTCAGCCTCCACCCTTGTGTGTATTCCCCCATTGTGCAAGCAAGAAAGCTTCAAGTGAGACTCCTTCCTTCTCTCCCACAATCTTGACATGGTATCAAAGCCTTGTTCATGGTAAGGAGCTCAAGAAAGCAAGCCAAGCTCGTGGTGTTCTGGTAAGAGGAGCAGTGTTGCTTTCATTTTCTATTTTGGGAGCAAATCTCTACAGGTAGCATAGCTGGAAAGTGCAGAAGTGCATTGTCTCAGGTTGAGACGCCCTTCGCGACCTTGTTTTTTTTATTTGAGGCCATTTCGAGGCCTGTTTTGGAGGCGGAAGTTTTCTGCACACACTCAGGAAAAGGCCCAGTTTTATGCTGTGCAGCCACTGTTCTACAGGTCAGTGAAAAGTTACTGTAGAAATTGCATCGTATGCTTGTGCGCAGAGACATTGGGAGTTACAAAATCATCCATGTTGCCTGTTGATGCAAAGTCGTCACTAGGAAGTGACTGTGTGGTCAAATACCACTTTCGCCAGTTTTGCAGATTTTCCCTTGTGAGGGTGAAGCTGTGTTTTTCCAGTGACAGAATTTTTTTCAGTGTTCTGTAATGGCATCTGATTCTCTTTCACAGATTGTCACTGAAAAGCTTGACAAGAACAACTTCCAAGCATGGAAGTTTAGAATGACGAATTTCCTTATGGGAAAAGGATAGTGGGAATTTGTTGCAAGAAATGAAGAAGAACCAGTTCTTCCTGATGTTCCCAATCAACAGCAAATGCAAGCATTTAAAGCATGGCATGAGAGAGCCAGGAAAGTTATGTACTGGCTGTCTATCAGCATTTCAGACTCTATGATTGTGCATATTCAAGATGCAAGTACGCCAAAGGAGGCATGGGATACTTTGTCAAAAATGTATAGCACAAATACGCAAGCCAAGAAAATGCAGCTCAAGCAAGAGTTGCACAATGTGCAAAGAGAAAGTATGAGCATCAATGACTACCACATGAAGGTGAAGAAGATTGCAGATGCACTTGCTTCCATTGGGTCGCCAATGGAAGATGATGATTTAGTCTCAGTGACCTTGAATGGTCTAGGAAAGGATTATGCACAGTTTCGAACATCCATTTCCATCCGTGAAAGATTTCCTGATTTTGAGGAGTTGATTGCTCTTCTAATTTCTGAGGAGTAGAGAAATGGTGGTGCATCTTCTTCAGGAGGAACTTCAAAAGAAGCTGTCTTCTACTCAAATGCTGGAAGAGGTAGAGGCAGAGGTAGAGGAGGCCGATTTGGAGGCCGTGGCAGAAATCAGAATATGCAGCAAACTCAAGAAAACCAGTCCTATGGAGGAGGACGTGGTAACTCTAGAGGGAGGGGGAGCCAAAGAGGTCGTGGTGGATGGCAAAGAGGCCAAAATGCAAACAGTAATGTTGAATGCTACTACTGTGGTAAAATGGGTCATATGGCTAAAGACTGCTATAAAAAGCAGAATGACATCATGAATGGGAAACTGCAACAAGGTAATTATGCATCTTCTAGTAGACAGGGTGATGACAGAAATGAGCATTTGTTTATGGTGCAGCACATGAACAATTCTGTGACAAGTGCAGAAGAAAGCACTGATGTATGGTATGTTGACTCGGGTGCATCAAACCACATGACAGGTCATGCAGAATGGATGGAGGATGCAAGAAAAATGGAAAAACCAAGATTTGTGGAGACTGGTGATGATACTGCACATCCTATTGTGCAGTTTGGAAAATTTCCTTTGTCTATGCAGGATGGGAAAAAGAAATACTTGTCTAATATATTTCATATCCCGAATATCACCAAGAATCTGGTTTCTGTTGGTCAAATGGTTGAGCAGGGCTTGCAGGTCAGATTTAATCCTCATGGATGCTTTGTTGAGGATATGAAAAATAAAGGTCGCTTGATAGCAAAAGGAAAGAAGAAGGGCAGAATGTTTACGTTGGATGCAGACATGCCTGAATTGAGTGCAGCAATGTTTGCACATGGGACCGGTGTAGTTGCAGATATTGATATCTGGCATAAACGCATTGGTCATGTTAATGTACAGCGACTTAAATCAATGCAGGCCCAAAATATTGTTGCAGGATTGCCCAAATTCAAGGTTGCAGAAATGCATAAGGTATGTGAAGCCTGTCAGTTTGGAAAACATGCAAGAAAACCATTTCCTAGACATGTTCAAGAGAGTGAGAATCCATTGGAATTAATCCACTCTGATGTGTGGACTACTAAAGTTGCATCTCTTGGAGGCTGTCATTATTTTGTCACTTTTATTGATGACTATAGCAGAAAAGTTTGGGTGTATTTTATGAAAAAGAAAAGTGAAGTTTTTGGGCACTTCAAAACTCTTAAAGCTATGGTTGAAAAAGAAACAGGCATGCAGATAAAATGCCTAAGGTCAGATGGAGGGGGAGAGTACCTCTCAAATGAGTTTGCAAGGTTCCTGTAGGAGCATGGCATAAAGCAACAATATTCATGCAGTCATACCCCATAACAAAATGGAATTGCAGAAATGAAAAACAGGCATATTGGAGAGGTATCTCGTGCAATACTTAATGAAAAAGACTTGCCAGATTTTTATTGGGCTGAAGCAGTTGCTACAGCAGTCTACATAATGAACAGGACTCCCACTGCAGCAATACATGGAATGACTCCAGAGGAGAGGTATACTGGTAGGAAACCAGATATTTCTCATTTGAAAATTTTTGGTTGCATTGCCTATGTACATGTGCCAGATGAGTTATCCAAGTTGGATCCAAAAGCTGAGAAGTGCATCTTTATTGGTTACTCTCTATAGCAAAAAGGGTATAGATGCTATAACCCTTCTACTCGTAAGTTTACAGTGAGCAAAGATGTTGTTTTTTATGAGATGAGTAACTGGTATAAACCAGTAAATGTGATTGATGATGTAGATGTACAAAATGGTAATGCTACATAGAATTCACAGCAACAGTCACAAAATATTAGTGGACCTGGAGCGAGAGCATAAAAGACAGCGAAGATCATACAGACTCTCCAAGGTCAATCATCAAAAGAGGGCCATCATCCCAGACACAAGTCAAACGGGGTCTCAAGACAATATGCGGCCTCAGCAAAGCGGAAGATTGACATACGGCTATAGAATCAACCATAAAGCGCACTAAATGTGCATTAAGAGGCCTGAGAGGTGTCTGCATCTCATAAATGACAGCATGATGGCTATGCAGAACCTGTTGGGCATCTAAATACCAAAACATGTAAGCCATAAAGTCACCATCTCCATAACCAAGGAGTATGCATCTGCGTGACATAGGCTCATGTGGCATACTGACAAATGCATGGCAGCCAAACATCCTCAAGTGACCATAGGAGGGTCTCATACCACCCCATGCCTCATGCGAAGTAATAACATCCAAAGAGAAACATGACGTCCAATGAACCAAGTAGACTACCATCATAAGGGCCTCAGTCAAAAAGCCATAAGACAACCTAGTTGTGGTAAGCATAGAAGCAACGTTTGCCTGTAAAGTCAGGCACATGCCATGAGCAATCCCATAATACCGAGGGCATAAGAAATCAATGCCATATTGCTGATAAGAGATCCGTAAGCTGCGAGAGATAGCATGACTCTCATAATCCATCTACAAGCATCTAGGCCTGCTACCAACATAATCCATAAACCTATCAAGCATAGCAACAGCATCCTCAATCCATACCAAAGGGTAAGCCCAAACATGGTGGGTAGCATGATCCATGAAGGTCACAAAATACAACGCTCCACCAAGTGAATGGGAAGGTATAGGTCCATATACTGCAACATGAACTAGATCTAGAGGAGCATGCCTCACACGATCGCCATAAGCCAAAGAGGCTCTACACGAACCATGAGTACAATGAGGGAAAGTAGCATGGGGAAGAGCAGGCAATAAGCCCATATCACATAAAGCATCCATCTCACTGTGTCGTACATGGCCTAAGTGACAATGCCATAACAATGCATGTGGTATCTGTGTAGCTGCAACCATATAATCTCCCAGATGAAAGCAATGCGTTACATAATCACTGCCATATCTAGCACCTCTGGCCAATACCAAGCAACCACGATGGATTTTCCATGAAGTATCCCCAAGAGAGACATAATATCTTGCACCATGCAACTGATTGACAGAAAGGCTCTTACTGAGCGTAGCTACATGCAAGACATCATGGAGCATAAGAGAAGACCCATTTGTTAGAAGAGAACCAAGCTCTATGGGAGTAACATGACAAGATGCCATACTGTCTAAAAGAAGGTATAGGATGTACCACTAAGCAAGTAATCTGCAGGCTAACATGATGCCAGTAGTCTAGGCTCAGCTGCATCATAATGGGTAACTACATGCACCATACCACTATCAACAGTGGTCTCACACCTACTGTATCACTGAATCTGGTCTCATGTCTAGTGTGGCACAATATTTTTTTCTCTCTAATCCACTTGAAGAATTTATGCTTCACATGCCCTGTCTTTCCACAATGAAAGCAAACAAAACCTGTAAAACCTGTAGAAGAGGACAATTGCTCTGTAATAGCATGAGTAGGGCTATCCAATACATTCAAGGAGCTTAAAGAATCAGGGGAACTCTCATAAGAGAGAACAGGCTCATCAAGAGGACTATCTACATGACTAGAAGAGTTGGAAGTTGTCATAGCATACTGCAAAGGGGACTCCAACCAAACTAGAAGGGGAGAACACAAAGGCATCAACCACAGATGCAAAAGCTCCCACATGGACAAGCCTAGTAGACAAAAGCATGGCATATCCAACCACTGTAGCTTGCAGCCATAAAAGCATAAGCATGCTTCGAATCCATAAATGCATAAGCATCTCCGAAACATAGGAGTATACATAACTTTACAGTGTCTCATACCATGTACTGACATACATGTCCAGCCAAGAATGGCATGTGGCAAATAAACCTGCAAGAATCAAGCTCCAATAAAAGCCCAAATATTTATGTAAAAGCATCCAGGTAAGAGGCTCTGTAAAATACATAGCAACAGACCATGTACATACACAGGTGGCCATAAAGATCAACTGCTCCCTGACATACACGGGCAACAACAACCCCAATAGCATAGATGCCATACAACAAAGAAGCAAGACAGCCATAACTGTAAATCCCAAGCACTATCCAAGTCCACTGATCAGTAAGTATCTTGTATATCAAATGCAAATGAGCAATTACAGCTCAATAGGCAATTGCCAAAACAAGGGAGCAATTCACTGCTCAATACCTGTAAGTGCATCCAAGTAATAGCTAAGATCCATAATCAGAGCATCAAATCCCATATAGCATCCAAGGTCGTAACAGAAAAAGCCAAGTCATAATGGAAAAAGCCAAGTCAATGTCCAACTGCTCAAGGGGATACTCAAATGAATGTTGAGATGACCTCAAACAACTGCCATCCACCACAACCACCAAAGCATAAAGCATTCACTAAGACATCATAACCCGTACTAGGTAGCCTAGGCATAAACCATGTAGATGAAATGCCAGCTGCAAAGAAGTGATAGTCAAACCCAAATCGAGCTCTAATCTCAGATCAAAAGCATTCTGGAGCATAAACAAGACATGTGGCATAGTCCAAATACATCATAACATCATACCGAGTAGCCGGGAGCACCCCGTGTGACCAATAGGCATAACCCAACTGTAGCATAAATAGATTCATCCCTAAAGTTTTCAAAAGAAAATAACAGTCCAAAATTGAGTAAAATAATGCTCAAACCAAGCTCAAATCAAGTGCCAACTCATAGGCATACATTCCTTGACATGTAGGTACCAACTGGGCATAATCGGGCATCAAATGCCAAGACCTGTAAGCATAAAAGTGAAGTGACAGGTGGCTGCCCTATTTTGGACAGATCTGGGATTGTTCAAAACATTCAATGGCTGAGCTAAATCAACTCCAAATGCATCTCACATAAGAGGCATAACATCCACAAGTGATCTGGTATCAATAGACATCAGTAGAAGCATCACATAAGCCATAGGCATACAAATACATGCTATCTCAGACCTGAAATTTATTGTAAAATATTATATCATCATAATTTGGCAAATCCAACATCAACATCGTGTCCGGAGCGTGCCAAAACCCCAACTTAGACCCTTACCTTGCCTGAATCAGGTTTTGAATGCCTGAGATATGACAAAAAGAGTGATTTTTGAGCCATTTTTGCAAACATGAGCAAATAAAACGTGAGCATGTTGCTGTACTTGAGGGGCCAAATCAAGGTGGGTAGGGAATAAGCAAGAGCCCAATGAAGGCTTACAATAGGCCTACACAAGCCTAGGACAAGTCCAAGCAAGAGGTGAAGAGAACAAGATTTAATGATGGAAGCTATGGCTACCTCTTAATGAAACCCTGCTATTCGTGTCAAAGAATGGCTAAGAAGTGAGTGAGAAGAAAGCTCTCATACCTCGTGTAGATGTCAGGGAAGGCCGAGAAGTGCTCGCGAAGGACCTATTCTGATACCAATTGAAAGGCATGCAAGAGACGCGGGAGAGAAGAGTGCACATAATGTAGATGTTGTCAACAATGTTATGACAGCCTTATTGCACTTTCATATATATATGAATAAAGAATATGGGTGATCACTGTACACGGGCAGGCCCAAGGGCCTTTTACCCCAACACTACTGGCCTTGGATTCTCTTACCAACAAAGATCCATTCTAACCTTGGCCGTCTCGCAGACTTAGCTAAGAATACAGGTGACAACTCAGTTGCTTGCCTCAGACGCTTGGATGCCACGTTTACCATGCTCATGGGAGGAATCTAAATTCATATTTGTCAAAGCGAATGGGAGTAGGTGGCCCCTCCTAAAAGATAACTCTGCGTACCTCAACCACTTTCTTAGGTTGCATATGCATTTTGTCCTCATGAAAGATGACATCATGGCTGCAGATCACTTTCCGCACCTGCGGATCCCATAGATGGTAACCCATCTCTCCTAAATCTCCATAGCCAATGAAAATGCATTTGACACTCTTAGGATCCAGCTTATTGTGTTTGTCCTTGGGCACATGGAAGAATGTCTCACAGCCAAAGATACACGAATGATCATAAGAGAAGGGTTTGCCTGCCCATAACTCCTCTGCAATCTGAAAGTCAATGCCAATGAGATGCAGTGCAGTAGTAACTGCCTCAGCCCAAAAGTGCTGCGGTAAGCCAACCTGGCTACCCTTTCCTAAATGGTCCTATTCATGTGTTCAACCATACCATTCTGGGGTGGGGTGTAAGGGGCGATGAAGTGATGCTTAATACCCTGCTCATCACAAAACTGCTCAAAAGCATGTGATATATACTCACCCCCATTATCTGACCTTATGCATTTGAGCCTTTTCCCATACTGGTTCTCTGCCAATGCAAGCCAACGTTGAAATGTGTTAATCATCTATGAAAGTAACAAAGTACTTTGCCCCACCAAGTGACTGACAGGGCATGGGCCCACATACATCTGAGTGCACAAGAGCCAAGGGCTCACCCATGCGTTTCTTACCAGAATTTCTATGCATATTTCTAGTCTGCCTGCCATACAAGCAATGATCACAAGAATCAAAATGCGAAGAGTCAAAAGGCAGAAGATACCTCAAAACACGGAGCATTTTCATTCCTTTAAGGGACATATGCCCCAAACAAGCATGCCAAAGGGATATATGGGAAACAGAACCCACAGAAAAACATGATCCAATGTAGCTCTTGATATGAGTAAGGGATAGAGACTGCCTGACTTGGCACCTCTTGCAAGTACAAGCCTTCCCACGAGTAATCTTCCATGCAGAGTCTCCAAAAGACACAAAATACCCTGCATCATCAAGCTGTCCAACAGAGCTGACATAAGGTTGCGAGTCAACGCAGGTACATGGCGCACATCATGCAAAACAAAAGAACTGCCAGAAGGAAACTACAACCTAACATCTCCAATCCCACAATGTCAAGAGACCTGTCATCACCAAGACGCACAGAACCAAACATGGTACGATAGGTATGAAACCAATCTCGATAGGGTGTCACATGAAAGGACGCACCCAAATCCAAGAGCCAGCACTGCGCATACATAGAATGTATCTCAGTCTGTAAGGCATCACATGAAGAATCTGCAAGTATGTAATCATCATCTGAATTAGTGGCCTGCATGACATTAACCTCTTCTATCTTCACACTGGACTTTGCACGTACAATACTGCACTCAGAAGACTTTTCCTGCACTTTTTCTTTTCTCTTTTCCTTGTGCTTATCATCACGCATTTTATGGCACTGCGACCTAATATGTCCTATTTTTCCACAATAATGATAGGTAAGATTAGGCTTCCATCCACAGGACTTACTGCGACCACGTGACTTGGACCTAGACTTCTGAGGGTCCCTGCCCTTATGATCATTATCATGGCTGCCATGTTTGCCACCTTTAATGGTCAATGCATGTGAAGAGCGAAAAGCGTCATTGTTTCTCGTGTTGATTTCCTCAGTCAATAAATCACTCTTAACATCTTTGATTTTCAATCCATCAAGCTTGTTCATGCATATGGCTGTACGGAATACATCCCATGATTCAGGAAGGGTGCCAAGCAAAAATAATAGGTGCAAGTTATCATTGAACTCAATACCCTGGACAACAAATTCTTCATGATAGCATGAAATTGACTAAAATGAGATGATAGGGATGACCCCTCCTTCATACAAAGGTCCATTAACTGCTTGAGCCAATACATCTGTGACGCATGACTCTACTATGCATAGAGCTCCTGAATCTTCTCCCATAAGTCCCATGCACTCTGACTCTCATCTTCAACAACATTATGATGGACCTCTTTTGAGAGTGACAAAATAATAGTAGACTTGCATAGCTCATCAACTTCCATCCAAGCATCATCATCCATATCCTCAGGTTTGATACCCTTGAAACGCAAGGGTTTAATATGCAACTTTTGCACCAAAACCTACCATATTTGGGACTTTCAATACCCATAGTTGGTACCATCCAACTTGGCAATGTTAAAGAGAGCTATATCTTTCAGATGACCAGCCATACTGTCCCAAATCAATGCAAAAAGGTAAAATTGCATGTTTCTATAATTAGCAAAAAATGCACTAAAACCACTGTTAAAACTGGCTAAAATAGTGGATTTTACCAAGAGAAGCACCTGTCCACCAAATATGACCAAGATAACATCAAATAGTAAGTATTACCCTCAGAGAAGTGCTCAAAATCTATATATTTCAGCTTGCTGTAATAAATAATAGATTTCAGTTGGGAGAGCTAACTGTGCTAGAAGCAGATCCCAAGTCAATCATATATTTCCAAGACCATAACCAGCATCATGCGAGCATAACGTAGGTATATGACAGTCGATAAGCATGAATCCAACACCCAAACATGTCATGAAATATCTACCAATGAGTAGGCACACCCCCCAATCAACGGAGCAAAGTGTGCCTACCACTACCAAGACTTGACACAAGTAGATGTCAGCTCACAAGGAAAGGGACCCAAGTCAAAGAGTCAGCTCATAAGCATCGGAAGGAACCAAGACATATGAACCATGCATCATCCCAAAGGGTAAGAAATCCCAAATAGTCTCAAAAGCTCAAATAGCATAGACCACCTACTCAATGTCTATCAAGCATCCAAAGACGCTCCCACTAGCACAAAGGCCATAAATATCAAGCAACAAAGCTCGAACAAAGCATATACAAGCACCAGTTTGACAAGTGTCCAAGATCAAGCATCAATGAGATATCCCAAACATGGAGGCAGTGTGACATCCATATGTAGCATCCATGACATCAAGTATATCCCCAAATATACTCTAGCAAGCCAATAAATCTCCAAAATATGCTCCAGACAATCGAATGTCGAGCCCAAGTAAAGCTCTAATAGCATCTAAGCTCAAACAATGTAGCTGACATAGGTAGGTGACATGAGCATAAGTGCATGTCCAAAGTGGTCAAGCATAGACCGATAAGTGCCAAGATACATCCAAGATAAATATCCAAATGCTATGAAAAGCGGAGCTCAAGCTCAACCAATTATTAAGAAGCAATGTCAAACTCTTTTCCAATCCCCGATGGTCAATACATCAATGTACATCTCCAAGACATGACCCGAATAGCATAGGCATAAGCATACATGAGTAGAATAGCTTCAGTCCAACTGTTTATAGCAGACATTCACTGCTCCAGATTGAGTATTTCAAGCCTCAAATCAGTACCGAAATGATGGCAATCCGTTA
The DNA here is from genome assembly GCF_053477565.2 of Lygodium microphyllum. Classification (NCBI taxonomy): domain Eukaryota; kingdom Viridiplantae; phylum Streptophyta; class Polypodiopsida; order Schizaeales; family Lygodiaceae; genus Lygodium; species Lygodium microphyllum. The sequence continues at coordinate 24,072,117 of NC_141151.1, forward strand.
ACATAGCATCTCCATACATGTAGACATCATCCGGGCATCAATATGCATCAAGTGATCAATCCCGATAAGCATAGACTTCAAGAGATAAGTGCTACCCTCTTTTGGCCAGATCTAGGATTGTTCAAAGCATTCAATGGCTGAGCTAAATCAGCTCCAAATGCATCTCACATAAGAGGCATAACATCCACAAGTGATCCAGTATCAATAGACATTAGTAGAAGCATCACATAAGCCATAGGCATACAAATACATGTTGTCTCAGACCTGAAATCTGGTGCAAAATATTTTGTCATTAGAATTTGACAAATCTGACATCACCATCATTTTTGGAGCATGCCAAAACCCCACCTTAGACCCTTACCTTGCCTAAATCGAGTTCCGAATGCCCGAGATATGACAAAAAGAATGATTTTTGAGCCATTTTTGCAAACAGGCGCAAATAAAACGTGAGCATGCTGATATACTTGAGGGGCCAAATCAGGGTGGGTAGGGGATAAGCAAGAGCCCAATGAAGGTCTACAATAGGTCTACACAAGCCTAGGACAAGTCCAAGAAGCAAGTGGTGAAGAGAACAAGCTTCAATGATGGAAGCTATGGCTGCCTCTTCATGAAACCCTGAGATTCATGTCAAAGAATGGCTGAGAACTGAGTGAGAAGCAAGCTCTCATACCTCATGTAGATGCTGGGGAAGGCCAAAAGTGCTCACGAAGGACCTTCTTTGATACCAGTTAAAAGGTGAGAGGGATCAAAGCTTGCACGCGAGAGCTATGGCAGGAGAGCAAGAGCAAGGAAGAGAGAGACAAGAAATGGGAACTCCAACAACCATAATGTGTGGCCGAGCCTTCCTTTATTCAAATTGTCACTAAAAGAATAAAGAATAAGTGACTGTGACTGGCATCCGCCACCTGCAGTGTGCAGTGGCGGGTAATGTTAGTGTAGTAATACACGGGCGGCTAGGCGGAGGCGCCTTTACCCCCAACATTGAAGAGAGATGTGTATGCCATGTTAGGAATGGACAAGGTGATGGTCCACACAAATGATGGAATCAGCTTGGCAGACATCCTCAACCTCGAAATCTAGCTCCAGGCCAAAATGTTGCACACACTATTCTCTAGACAAAGGTACAAATCAATAATGAGCCAAATCAACATGCCTATGCTGCAAATCATTGCAGCAATCCATGCATGAAACATTGCAATCGGGTAGCAAGTGGGATAGGGATAGAGGCTTGCAACTTGTGAAAGACCTCTTTCATCTTCTTGGCATATGCTCGGGCATTTTCATGGGCGGTGTCACATTTAGAACACATAGCCAATATCGTCCACCTCTCTCATAGATAAATTCCTTTTGAAAGGATGCAAAAAGAATAAATCGATTGTGGTTATGGTATCCGCTTCTAAGGCATGATACCACATTGTAGCCCTCCCTTTTAGGGTCATGTTAAGTCCTAAATTCGACAATTAAGTTTCTAGAACTCACTGCTGTGAAGCTTTGCATCTTCCTCTAATAATCCATTAAAGATGGGTAGAGGGAAACCTACAACTGGAAAATCCGACGTTCCTATAGGAATTGCAATAGGTTGCACCATAGTGACAATCGAATTTGGTATAGGAATTTGACTACAACCCCACCTGAAATGGGCTGACTTACTCGGAGAAGGGGAGCACTACAGCTTCCTTCTCCTCCTAATGGATTGTTTGTGGCACTAGGGTCACTAAGACCTCTCCCACGTGTAGTAGGGGTATCAAACTGCTACGTTGAGGTGAATACATCCTAAGGATTTTGGCCCATTGTCTAGCCCTTTCAACTCTTTCTTGTTTTTGGATCTCATCTTGACTATGTTTATTGAGAAATAATAATTCTATCTCGATGCTCTTTGGCATAAACTAACTGACTAGTTCCTAATTAACCAAGGTTTGGAAACTGCCACTTATTACCACTGGCACCTAGTAAACGCACCACCTTTTGGGACCAAAAATGGGCCTGACATTGGAACTAGGGCTCTAGTCACGGGCCTCCTATATTCACCCAAACAACCTCACAGTCTCGCGGTCAAGAGCGTTTATACACTACAAATTGATTTATTGAAAGAATGTGTTTATAGACACTATCTCTAGATTGTTGTCCAACATGATTCCCTTCTCGACTCCAAGCAATTGGAGTACCCAAACATATCGGTGACTAGCACCTCGTAATACACACAAAGGGAGCACCCCCTAGCTTATACTATGGGCATGTACATAACATAGTCCTCTCTTTTAATAAAACATTCTAGGAGATAACATAATCCTTACCACATCAATCTCCACTCAACGTGGGTTAATCGTTCAAAATCAAGGACTACGCATCTAGAAGATAATTCTCTTGATATCACGTATGAAAATGCGAATGCAAGGTGAATCACATATATGCTCAAACAAGTAAACTTATAAATCAATCAGTTTGGATGTGCACAAACAGCCTTTTCATGATTTCACTCTAGCGTATTTCTTCGTCGCTAAGGCAGTACACAGAAATAACCCATTCTACTACCCTTGTTAAGACTTAAATAAAATGAATCCTATATGCTAAAATATACATAAAATCGAAATTCAAAAGATAACTCCCACAATCCCCTTCCCCCTACAGTTTATGATTTTGCATTCAATAGGTAGGTTAAAAGGGTATTTCATGTATGTTTCTTTATATGGAAAGTGCTAAATACACACTAAAACATACAAATGGAAGTAAACTAAGGTTGATCCTCATGCTTTACCTTCGTTATAAGTGCACAAACATAATCCCAAATTTTTATACTTTTTCAAACATAAAATTTGTTTTTTCCCTATTTTCTTTGTCCAAAATCATATTTTTGGTATTTTTCTTTATTTTAAAAGTAAAATGCTATATTTTCTTGTTTATCTGAGTCAAGAAATTAATTCACACTCTAATCCAACTTCACATTTGATTTTATCCCATATAAACATGATTTGATTTTTCGAAACATCATTTTTTCTTTTAAAATATGCATTTCAGGGTTTCAAAAATTAACTCACAAACACATATACGGGTTTTGCATTGTATGCTTCAGAGCCCTCAAACACATCACAACCAAGCTTCAAAAAAAATTTCATTGCATATGAACAAGATCTGCACCATGAATTATTTTTAAAAATCTGAATTTCTATTAAAAAGAGGCTTATCACCATTTTTTGGGTTTCGCATCTCAAGAACTGATTTTACAGACAACAACCAAACCCACTATGGGCCTCCAAATAGTGTTGATCATCATTCCTCAGTGTCAACATGATCCCATATCAAACCGGTTCAAGCTGAATAACCGGTCTTCATCTCGATCTTCTCTAATTCATTCCCGCATGAACACCCTATTGGAGGAGAGAGAGGGAGGAGAGAGAAAGACTAATTTTCAATCCTCACGATCAAGCCATCCTGGAAGCTAAGAGTGATGATATGGGGCAAAAAATTCGAGCATCCAGCGAGTGCGATCATATCATCAGCTTGTTTGTGACCTCATATCCTCCTCTCATCAAATCACGTCGTTAGGAGGGAGAGGGCACTGTTTTTTTCTTGGCATAAAAAAAACAACCCCCCTCCTTCACATGAAAATTTTGAGAGCATTCAAGTCCCCCAAACTTCACCACTCTTCAATTTTGAAGTTCTATTACACTTCCATTTGGACCCCGTGCCTTTGACTACTTCGACGTCTGATGACCAAATTACGAACTATAAATTTTTGCATGTCCGTCTCGGAGTCGAGCACTACTTGGAGCTTGTTCCACCTCATTCTGGCACTTGAAAATTTTATGAAAAATATGAGGCCACTGCAAGATTCATCTTCCAAAGTGATTTTAAATTCCACCTTCTACAAATTGTGAGAAACTGCTTCAAATTGTCGAATCCGCATTCGTCGCTTCCATCAAGCTTTAATTTTTGCTTCAAACTGACAAAATTTGGCACATTTCAGGCTCTTCTTTGGGTCGTAAAATCCCACTCTCATATCATGATGATGAGGGTTTTTGTATTTATCTCATATAAAAAATAATTATTTATTTAGTTGCAAGGGTTTTGGACTTAAAAGAGGCCATTGATAGAAGTTTGGTTTGTATTGAAGAATTGCATAGCTATTCATAAGTCTTGGGGTCCAATGACCAAATAGGTGACATAGCAAATAAAACCTCTAATTGTATCTCCTAGCCCTAGATGACTAGCCACATATGCAATTCCACTTCAATAAATTTTTGTCTCTAGTAGAAGGTGATGCTCTAAATTGACGGTTAAAGAAACTTTGTGTATCCCAACCATCACTCTAAGGTAAGTTGGAGTCACATTTGTCATATACCATTTGGAAGTTTTAATAGCCCAAACACTTCTAATATGATAGCACATTTCAAAGACCAAACCATCAACTTTGGTCGAAGCTCTAGACATAAATTTATGATAGCATTCAATGTAAGATTGCATTTGAAAAGGATCAGGATTATCAAGTATTTCCTGAAGTACCAAATAAAAAAGGCGCGCTAGAAATTCCATCATTTCTAAACAATAACTTGGTTTGCATGGATCTAAGAGATGTTGTGTGGACCATAAGCTGAATGTAAGATTTAGAATAAAGGAGCTTAGGAAGCAGTATGATAATTGATTTAGGTAGGGCGGCGATACGCTCGCCTGTCGGTATATTGATTATGAAGTTGCAATTCACATGTGAGGCAAAAGACTTACTTGATTACTTAGAAACAAACATAAGAAACCTAGAATGTCACAAAAGCGAGGTTTAAAGGATATCTACTTTGGTCTATAGTGACTATTTTGATAAGAATGTCACTTGTGCATTATCATTTGATAAATGTGAACCTAGGTTTTGGTGCTAGGGCTAGTTTTTAGGGCTTTGGATATAATTCCTTGCTATCTCTCAATGTTGTACACCATCACATACCACATTCAACAGCATGTCCAATTTGGGCTTTCTTTGACCTTAGACTTAATATGAAGAATTAAATACTTGTATCACAAAGAGAACCTCAAAGAACCCTTTCATCTTTATTTGGTTCTTAAGTTGGAAATCCATTTCCTTCACATTATTGCTTCCAAACATATCAAAGTCAAACTTGAAAATTATATTATATGGCATCAAGTAAATCATACTTAAACTAAGTTTGGAATTTTGCTTGAGCATTGTGGCATACTTCATAAATAATGTTGCAAAAATTTTCAATTATATGAGATCAAACCTTTCCTTCACATTTCAAGCTTAGTACAAACTCCTTCGGTTTTTTGTCTTTTAGTCTTGAAGTAAACAATGGAAGCCAAACTTACCCATTGAAAAGTGACATAGTGAAAAGAGAAAATCTTGGTTTACTCACATTGTCTCTCCAATATGTAGATAAATGGAATCCATTTGCATCACCAAAATTAGGTTTTCAGAGCATGCATGAGACTACATCATGAGGACTTCTTTATTTGTTTGATATGCACCAAGTGCAAGCTTTATAGGCATGCATATCATTATCCAAAGTCATAAAGGATCAACTTGATATTGTGTAGGTCAATAAGCATATTCTTAATTAGTTATTTTAAGGTTTGTGACTTGGTCATTGGATAGGGATCCCCTCCCATATATTATCATAGCAATAATTACTTAATGATTATGGTATACATAAAGGTCACTGTTGTGCAACAAAAATATTGCCAAATGATGTTTAAATAGCATTCAAGTTTCTTCTCTTATAAGGATGCTCTCAATGTATGATTTCTTAACATATTAGAGACTAATGGACAGAGAGTTACATTACTTGTATGAAATACTTAGTTTTCTCTATGAATGAGAAAAGCTTAATTTTGTGAATGCAAAGTAACCATCTAATAAACATTAACAAATATTTTGAAGGTTTTATTGTATTGAAAGGATTTATAACTTATAAGAAACAGCAAAGGTAATGATATCATGCAAGTTGTGGCTAAGATAATTCTTGTTGCATAGGAATTCACCTAAGGTAACAATAAAGTCTACAAACCTTCCTAAGCCTTCACATATTCCATTTTGCAATTTTCTACAAATAAAAAATGTCTCCTATCAACTTATCTAACAAAAAGAGTCATCCTCTCTCAACTTCTCCCACCAACTATACATGTGTCATCTAGTCTTGCTTCGAATGCATGTGTATGTTAGAGCACGCACGCACGCGCGCACGCACACACTAACACACACACACTCTCTCTCTCTCTCTCTCTCTCATATATATTCATGTAGAATCTAGATCATAAGTTCTTTGGCTTTGCAATGCCCAACTCGAAAGATTCCCCCTACAAAATGTACTTGTAGAAAGGATTTTTGCAGGCCAAAATCAACACCAAAAAACCCAAAGAAATATGGTATAGCAAACGAGAACACATCGTGGAAGGAGGACCACAGAAGGAACCCCCCTTCCTTCCCTTGCGCAGGCTGACCTCGCGAAAATTGTCGTTCGAACGACCCCATTAACAATGAGAAATGGTGCTTTCAAAAGGCGTGCCCCGAATGCATCTGATTCCATCTGCTTTTTTCGCTTGCTCTCTCTCATGAGAAAAACAAACAATCATGGCCGTTTCAATATTCGATCAGGTATCACCTCCATCGCCGAGAGAGCCAGCTGGTCTAACTGCCCAAGAGCCATTGTCATTGCCGAGGAGGCTATCTGTGCCTGCATTTCTTTGACATTTTCTTCCCGAACCATAAATTCGTTTTTCTTACGTTTCTTGATTTTGGAAGGCTCTGTAGAGGGTCTGATCTGTCGTCTTCAGGAACCCTAATCTTAATTAAACCAATCATGGGTACTATAATCAATTCCAAGTATATTTATTCATTCTTAGAAATCTGCTTTTGAAGCCTCTGTAGAGCGTTTGATTTGTCGTCGTCTTCAGGAACCTTAATCTTAATTAAACAAATCACGGATGCTACCATCAACTCCAAGTATATTTATTCCTTCTCAGACATCTGCTTTGAGGGATGCGTGTGCTCGATCGTTGAAGTAAAACCATTGAACACATTCAGCTCCAACCACTACAATAACATGCTGTGGGCTGCTGCTTTATTAAATTCATTCATAAAATGGTAGCGAGAGAAATCTCAGAATCTCTGCTTGTTTTTATACTCTTAGGACTGGTCAAATGGTCTGCTTGCAATAGTGATTGCTCCTCTGGTAGAATCAATCTGCACTCTGTTTGATACTCTAAAACTCATTATAAAACCTACATATCCACGTATATAATGCAGCATCATAGTCTGCCTTACAATCACACAGCAGCAATCCCTTGATGCTTTAAGCTCTCTGTTGCCACTTACACCATGCTCGTTGATGCATATACTCCTCCCACACTACAGTTACTTCATTACTGGAAGTAATCTATCCAGCCCCTTTTCTAGCCACACACACACACACACACACTCTCTCTCTCTCTCTATCGATTCAATACTGGTCTGATAAGGTCTTCCATTAGCAAATCTAGCATCCTCCTAATCTATTCTTACAGGCGCCACCTTGCATTCTCGTCTGGTTCTGGCAATCTCCTGATTGCCCTTCAAAGCTCCTTATTGTGCTGAAGGCCTGCATGATGGTAGGTTTACTGTTTCTCATATTACTTGGGATAGGAACCCAAGCTCAAGGCCAAGGCTCTTGGGAAACCCTTGTTGAAAATGCCGGCATTGCATCAATGCATACGGCGGTAACCCACTATGGCACTGCTGTCTTCCTGGACCGGACTGATATAGGCCCTTCACAAATTAACTTACCCAATGGAGAATGCAGAAATGATCCCAATGATCTCACCCTGACAGTGGACTGTACAGCACACTCGGTCGTATTCACACCTGGATCAAACGCCATCCGTCCCCTCTTCATTCAAACAGATACTTGGTGCTCATCTGGGCAGTTCTTTCCAGATGGCACGTTGGTCCAAACTGGCGGCGATTATGATGGACTCATGAAGGTCCGAACGTTCGCACCTTGCCCTTCTGATGGGGATTGTGATTGGGTTGAGTCAACAACTGAGGCTCTACAGAACGGTAGATGGTATGCCACGAATCAGCTGCTTCCTGATGGCACACAGATTGTCATCGGTGGCCGCAGCACTTACACCTATGAATTTATCCCCTCCAATGGTGCAAGCCCAGTGACATTGCCATTCCTGCAAGAAACAACTGATGCCCAACAGGATAATCTCTACCCCTTTGTGCATCTGTTGCCAGATGGAACCCTTTACATCTTTGCCAACAGGGACTCCATAATCCTCAACTATCAGACAAACACAGTGGTGAAGACTTTTCCCACTATACCTGGGGAGCCTAGGAATTACCCATCTGCAGGGTCATCTGTGATGCTCCCTCTCCTGCAAGAAGATGGGTACTCTAATGTAGAGGTGTTAGTATGTGGCGGTGCTCAATATGGCCAGTTCCTTGACCCAACATATGCGCTGGCCTCGGAGACTTGTGGGAGGATAACTGTGACATCTGATTCGCCTGTGTGGGACATGCAGACGATGCCATATCCTAGGACCATGGGGGACATGATCCTTCTGCCAACAGGGGATGTCCTTATAATCAATGGGGCCCAAAATGGGTGCCAGGGATGGGGCAATGCAGCGAACGCAGCACTCAATCCGGTCCTGTATGAGGTAGCAACTGCATCTTTTGCCATCCAATCACCAACCACGATACCAAGGGTGTATCATTCGACTGCAAATCTGCTGCCGGATGGGAGGATCCTTGTCGCAGGCAGCAACACGCACCAATTCTACACATTCACAGGCGAGTTCCCGACAGAGCTGCGGGTGGAGGCGTTCTCGCCTGGCTATCTGAGCTCAGCCGGCGATGGGGTGAGGCCCAGCATTGTGTCTGCCCCGGGAAGTGTGGGTTACAATGAGACATTTGCAGTGACAGTGTCCATGGGGACAGCACCCACAGACTATGTGGGGCTGACATGGATGAGCGCTCCATTCACGACGCACTCGTATGGGCAGGGCCAGAGGTCCCTCACGCTGCCAGTGTCCATGCCCGCTGCTGCTGCAGGCGCAGAGAACCAATACACGTTCTCTGCAAGAGCTCCTCCCTTCTCGACCCTTGCCCCGTCTTCTTACTACATGCTCTTTGCTGTGTACGAAGGCACACCCGGTGCTGCAGTTTGGGTGCACATCTCTTGATATCCAATTTATCACGTCATCAGTACCTAAACCCATCGATGAGATGAGCCGACTATTCTCATCCCTCCCTAAATTTCTTGACATCTAATATCCCTAAACCCATCGATGGGATGAGCCTCCTATTCCCATTCCTTGACCCTTGGGTACTATCAATCCCAGTAAGATTTGTGTCACACACGCTCTCTCTCTCTCTCTCTCTCTCTCCACCCACTCCCAAAAATAAACTAGTGAAAAAAAACAACAAAATAGAAGTCTTCCATGGTATTTTCTTTCACTCCTTAAGGGAAGTCCCATTCCTTGAGTGTAAGCACTTTTCTTGTAATAAAATTTTCATCTATCACAATGCACCTCCAACTCCATAGATCAACTCTTTTCTTTGGGTAAAACATTTCGTTTACAATTGAGCCCTATGCATATACAATTTGGGAGTACATAAAAATTGTTCCACAATTATGTCATTGTGCCCTCCATGAACCATTCATATAGGAAAGGGAAGTGGGTATGGGGATATATGGTTGCTCCTTTGTGCATAGAAATTGGATGCATAGATTTTGTGTTTGTCGTCCATTGGCTTTTGTTACATTTGATGGAAGCTCAAAGCTTATACCACCTTCGTAAAAATGGGATATTAGTTTGTTGGCCCTCTGTCTCCAATTCTTGAATCTCTTCTTTATTGGTTTGATAGCGGATAATCATGTACGAGTTGATTGGTTACATGGTCTTAATTGAGGACTATGAAAGATTCTCTCTAAGCTCATCAACTATTGCATCACATGTTCCAAAGATGTACTCATGGATTTCCCACGTGACAAAGATTGCAACTACAACTTAGGGTCTTTTCTCATCTATTCTTTGTAGGATAATATGATTGTCCTCTCATAATCTTCTAGTTATTTGGCCCTTTGTTCCTATGCATATTCATGTTCTTTCCAAGATTGCCCTAGGACTCAATCTCCTCCCGAGGATAAATTCTTTTTGTTTGCCTCATTAAGCCTCCTTATTTATCTTGTCTCTTTCTTCCTTCCTTCTTAACTCACATTCTTGCTTCTTTTGAGCCTCTACTGCTTGCTTTATCTATTGTTCTCATTTATGCTTGGTTCTATACTCCACTTGTTCCAAAGAAGTTGACTTTGTATAACTAGTGCGTGTGCATGGGGATCACTCAAGGTCTCTTTGATAATCTAAGTTAATGCATTGCCAAAGTTAATCATTACATATTTGGCTTTTTCATCCTTCACTCTATGGAAAGAAGAGCTTCTTGAGTTTAATATGACCTCCTACACCTTTGAAGCAGCCTCATGGACCAATAAATGTTGAGATTTTCTTCACAATGTTTCTTATAGGCAAATTCTTCAATAGAATCTTAAGGATCCTTGTCATGTGGGCCTTGTCTCTCATACTAGAGAACATGTTATGGAAAGCTTATGCTTTAAGTCGAACCTCATCACTTTATCTAGCATGTATCAACAATCCATCTTCATTAACTATAGGTGCTCCTCCCTAGTGGTAAGTGGCTAATGTGGCCTTATGTATCTTATAGCGAGATTAGTTTTGACTCACAATTCCTAGTGTATCCTCTACAATCTTATCAATCAAGGAAATGGGATGCTTCATAGGTCCTTACAGAGTGTTTAACAAGCACACTTCCAATAGTCTATTTCATTTAGCACTTCAAAAAAAAAATTGTAGAGCCTATGGTGAAAATATCCTCCCAAGATTTGTACATATTAGCCAAGGCCACATTCTTTGACTAACTCCTTGACCTTGGGTTGTCTCGCACTAGTTTATCTAGGTTTTGGAATTGTTGAAACTTCAGGTCTTGGAAGTGTATTAATGTCAAATCTTGCTTGTTCATCGAGGATAAAGTCAAATTGGAACTAGCCCTTGGTCTCTTTTGTTACTTGTCCTTATCAAGCCATGGGACAAAAAGTCCCATTGAGGATATTTTTTGCACAAAGCAATGCAAACAAAGTTTTCGGTCGTGATGAACTTGTTGGCACCCTCCCTCCTCCCTACCAAATATCCAATGCTCCCTAGCATTGTGGGATGTCATATAGACATTTGATAGTGTACTTATTATTAGTTTTCGGGGTTTTAAGATATTAGAAGATATATTCATTTACAAGCTATGATAGGGTTACTTGGCCTAGGATGAAGCAAATCACAAAAAAGTGGATTGTATTGAAGAGCTGTGTAATTATTGAGACTATGGGACCTAATGACTAGGTATGTGATATATCATATGACATTCAAAATTGTGTCTCGTTCCAAGTGTAGTGGCTACATGTAATTCGTCATTAATTTGAACTTTATCAAGTGGAGGATGGTGCTCATTGCTTCAATTGTTTAGTCAAATGAAATTTGTGTAGAGCATCTAGTACTCGGAAGGATGTGGGAGAGATCTTGATAGCCCTATTTTTTTCGACATTAGTCATGATAGACTTCCTACTTGCCTATTGGAGACTATCATTGCATACGACTGCCTTACAAATGGAATTTCAAACTTGGCCCTTTGTTCTAAGTTCTAAATCTCCTCTATGCTAGTTTGGCAAAGACTATTATGATATGATGGGATGAGCCTAGCAAGTTGAGCTAAATATTCTAGTAAGTTCTATCTAATTTCATCAACCATTGCATAGCAAGTTGAGCTGAAGATTATGATAAGTTATATCTAATCTCATCAACCATTGCATGGTCATGGCTAAGTTGTATTCCTGCTCATTAGTGTAACATATTTGTTTGTCTAACTCTTTTGCCATTTCTTTGATAGTTATTTCTTGTAAATTTTTTTAAATATAGTAGGAGATTTAGCTTTTATAGAGCATACTTAGTCTAGATGTGCATGTATTACCTCTAGATTTCTCCTTGAAAAATTTGTCTTATCCACATTCTTCATGTCGGTAGCTTCTTCTTTGCCAAGGTGAGAGTCACAGTTAGGGCTATTACTAGTTGGGTTCCACATTGGCGTTGGTAGTAGTGGCTTGGTCTTTTGTGGTAAATGGGGTCAAAATCAATTGAAGATGACCGTTGATGACTATTGGCTTGAGTCCATAGATGGATTACAAATGGTTATTGAGTCCCTAAGGTAGAGTTGAAACTTGTTTGATGTTGTTGTTATTGGACTTCCTATGGGTAGATTACTTTCCATTTTGGATCTGAGGTTGTAGTATTGAGCAATGGTACAGGGTTGCTGGCTTTCCATTTCTCGAATCTGAAATGGTTGGTTGTTCTAACACGTGGCTTTGTCATTTGATTAGAAGCCACAAAAACAATTTGGGATCTTTATTTGTTGTCTTTGTTGTCTTATTCATGTAAATAAGCATTAATTTCTTTGTTTTTGTGTCTTGACTTCCTTTGGCAACTTATCATGTGGTGTTTTTTTGTGTCTTCAATGGTTCTTTTTTTCTCATTGTGGTCTTTGCCATAGTAGGAGCTAGCAATGATGATGCACAAGAGATCAATTTTTGAAACCTTGGTAGCAATCTGTTGTTTTTAAAATAGTCTCTAGCTTATAGGAGGGATTTAGGCACCATCTCAACTTTACATTGACTCCCCTATGGTATCATCCGTGAGGGGCTCTAGGTCATTTTGTTGGGAGATATTGTTGTTGTTTTATGATAGGGCTAAAAATTGACATGGTCTTGATGGTCTTGGGCACTCACTTAGCAGTTCACCTTTTTGTAGAGAAACCTTGGCTTAGAGGTTTCGGTCTCTCCCATTGGGGCTTCGATCGGCTTATTTAGTACTCCCTTAACCCCTTTGCTAGAGGTTGTTGTAGGTTATGGTTATTGCTAGGTTCCCTTTGATAAAAGTAGTAATGATTATGATATTAGGCAGATTGAGGTGGATTCCTTGTGCATCAAAATCAATTCTATTAGGTAGTATTTCTTTTCCAAGTCTTCTTGATTAGGGAGTACAAAGAGTAATAGTGCCATGCTTTAATCACAACATTCGTTAGGGAGTACAAAGAGTAATAGTGCCATGCTTTAATCACAACATTCGTTAGGATATTCCACTTCCCTAGCAAGGAGTAAGGTTGTCCCCCATATGTGTTGATGGCATAGCAATGGTGGGTACTAGTTCATGTTATTTTCTTTTTGTCAAAGCATAATATATTAACATATTAAAATCATCACCTTTATTGATGAGACATTTGTTGTGTGCTCTCTTTTTGTGATCACTTAGACCCTCAAATGAGAAGATAGCACTACCTCTTTATTCATTGCTATAATAGTGATATTTAGCCTTGATTGTCTTACTAGAAAAAGTTTTTATTTTTAGGTAATCGATGAACATGTAAATGATATCCGATTATCCACAGTGCCAACAAAATATCACTTTTCTAGGTTGGATTAACTCTCTAGTCTTGTCATCACCCCAAGTACCGTCACTAGAACTAGTCTATAGTCCATCAAGACTATGTTTCCCTCTTTTTCATAAGCGATGTAAAGCTTTATGTAAGTATCATTATCCAATGGTTCATTTCCACATACTTAGCTTTGGTAGATGTGTGATGATTAGGCTTGTTCATGTAGGGATTCCTAATAGATTTATGTTAATCGTGGGTGCCACAAATCTTTGATCATTAGGTTCAAGAAAGGGTAAGGGTAATCTTCATCCACACAATAACCCTTGATTGACTAGATAAGGATTGTTTATATAAGGGTTTAGCTGACAAAGACTCCTCTGGGCTTTTGGCATATGTTTGCATCATGTATGTACCACCCACAATTGTTGTAGACTCTCTGCTATATGCTCAAGGCATTTTGATGGAAAGTTGAGAGGAAGTGATGGTAGGTTGCAAAGTCAATGGAATGAGAGAGAGAGAGAGAGAGAGAGAGAGAGAGAGAGAGAGAGAGAGAGAGAGAGAGAGAGAGAGAGAGAGAGAGAGAGAGAGAGAGAGAGAGAGAGAGAGAGAGAGAGAGAAGTTTTTGTGGGCACTCAGTCACCATTATTCTCCATTATCTTCACTTATATGATCGTATACAAGGGGTGCATGCCCGGCCTTTGGCCATTGACCCTTACCCCAACAACCTTTGACTTAAAGGTCAATATAATAACAAGTGAAGATACTATCCAATGCCCATTAGCACTTTGCAATTTGCAAAATGCTCAAAAGATAAACTCTATCTAAGAATATTTGTAGGTTGTGTGAATCTTGTCAAGCTCAATCCACTTGTTCTCAAGCACCTCCTTGATGAAGTGATACTTCACCTTAATGTGACTTTTCTTTGCATAAAAGGTAGGATTCCATGCCAACTCAATGTCACTTTAACGTTCATAGTGCAAAATGGGCATCTCCCCCATAATATCCTCATGAATCTCCATGCAAGAAAGCTGTCTTTACATATGTCTAGATGAGCTCCATGTCTTCTTTGGTAGCCAATGCAAGCACTATATGAAGAGTGGACATCTTGAATATTGATGATAAGCTTTAAAAAAAATATAGGGCAAAAATTATCCCATTGGTGAATTTTAAGGGATTTTTAAAATCTTAGGGCTAAGTTTCAAAGCAATGGCTTCTTAAAAATAGTCCAAAAATATGTAACATTCTTTGTTTTGCCTTTTATGTCTTCCCTATGTTGTCTTCACCTGTGGATGTAAATGATTTCACCCCCACCATCCTCAATAGTAGGCCTACCTGTAACCCATAATTTGCCCTTAAGTCCCTTATTACCCTCAGCTTGCTTCATAAGCACTATGCTTGGGTTGCCTTAAATAATGAGCTACTATAATAGATTGAAAAGCCTCTCAATAGATTTAATGTGGTCTTCCATAATTACACACATACATTCTCTCTCTCTCTCTCTCTCTCTCTCTCTCTCTCTCTCTCTCTCTCTCTCTCTCTCTCTCTCTCTCTCTCTCTCTCTCTCTCTCTCTCTCTCTCTACACACACACACACACACACACACACACATTCTATCAATTAACTCTTGGTATTGTCTTTTTGCAAACATCAATTTGGGAGATTGCATGGGTGCTCATCTCTCTCTCTCTCTCTCTCTCTCTCTCTCTCTCTCTCTCTCTCTCTCTCTCTCTCTCTCCTCTTTTTTTAAATTTTTACCATGGGATTTTATGTTAGTTTTAACTTAAGAATTGATTGTCGTTGCATCCATCAACATAGGATACTTGAAAGATTCTTTAGGACTTCAGAAAATTTCTTGAATTTTTAGATGTAACATTTGGGTCTTGTGGACTGATTTGGCCTTTTGTAGATGTTAATATAACAAGGACTGTGATCAAACTTGGTTGGAGCACATAGGCACAATTGACTACAAGCAGGCAAGCCTAACCCAACCGAGTGATGCACCACTACTACGAATGAAATTGCCTTCTAAGCTACAATCACCCAAAGAGAGCCCCTCTTCTAGGGAAGACAAAGAGTTTGATTATGAGTCAAAAGTCATCTCAGATAGTGATCCTAAAACACCTCAACCTCCCAAGACTAGATGCACCAAGGGGGACCTACCCGTCCACCTAAGACGCCGACAGTTAAGGGAGGAACGATGAAAGCTACCGAAATAAACACAGAAAATCGCAAGACCTACCAAAGCGATTCACAAAGTTCAAAAAGGGAGATAGGGTGGTGATCTTGCTAGGAGCCAAACGATAAGGGCAAGCAAGAGAACCAATCAAGGACCCACCAAGGTCAAAGAGGTCAATTTAGCCAGGGAAGGGGAGACCCCACGACTTGTCTTTATAGCAAATGACCTGGCTGAGCAAAGATGAAGCAAGTCACATTACTCTCTTTCGAGAGTATATAGACATATTTGATTTGCATAGATTGAGCTAATTAATTAGATACAAACTCTCTATTGAGATTGAGTTAATTCATTTGTAGATGTTAATATAACTTTCTTCATTTCTATTGATAACTGTTAGTGATAGCAAATTCCTTGATCTGCATAAATTGGGATAATTCATTGGATACAAACTCACCACCATTTTCAGATCTCATTGTCTTAAGTTTCCTCCTTGAAGGATTCTCCTCAAAGATGAGCTAATCCTTAAGTGTGAGAAAGCTTCTAATTGTAAATTCGAAAAATATGCACATATCATATTGTTGTAATCATCCACAATCAACATAAAGTAAAGACTTCCCTTTAGAGACTCGGTTTGCATCACTCCACACAAATCTATAAAAACAAGCTCCAAGGGCTCCTTTTCCTATCCTGAAGCCTTGTTGGGAATCACATCTCTATGCTATTTACTGGGGATGCAAGATTCACATGGTAGATGGCTCATCCCAACACTTGCCAATCCACACACATGTTGGTCATGAGCTGCATTCCTAAGGTCCTTGTAGTTGAGGTGGTTGTACTAAGCATGCCATAGCTCGAACTAAGATGGAGAAGTAACAAGAACAGAAGTAAGGGTTGAATACATCTGCACCTTATAGATACCATTCTCCTTGTGACCCTTGTAAAGCACCTATCTAGTCTCTCCTCGAAAGGAAGAACTTGAAAGAAAGAACCCAAAAAGATTCCTTGTCAAACTCAATTGTGAGACCAATTCCACAAATCTTGCTCACCAAAAGGAGATGACATCCCAATCTTGAATCATAAAGTACCTCCAAAGCATGAGCACCATGGTGCCCATCCAAAATCAACTACATATATATGGGAGTGCACAATAGAAGAGAATCATAAACATGGAGAGAAAAGGAGACAAGAAAAGAAAATAGGAAAAGAAGGATGATCTACACTAAACAAAGGAGAAAGCTAAATACAATGAGGACTAATCAATCCTTGCATGCAGCCCAAGGCATTAGCGAGGGCATTGAATTAGGCTAAATAATGATGACAACACTTTCAACAATGAGGGAGACGAGTGTGTAGCTTGATGTCCATAACGTCACGAAGAAGATTGTAGCCACCTAATGGAGCACCTATGAGACAAAGAATAAAGTGAGTTTCCCATTGACTACGTCTGCTATATATGTAGCAAAAAAACTTAAAAATTGTCCTAATGCTAGCTGACTACATTAAATGCAGGTGTAAAAATGGTGATGTGGCACTCAAATAGTCTGGGAAAGATTGCAACCATTATGGGGGCTACAAAGAATCCGATAGGGTATCACAATTGATAAACACACAAAACATAGAAGGAAAACATAGTGAGAGATCCAAATGTTCCTGTCAAACTCTAATTAGGGTAGACACTAATTAGGGCTCACGGCCAAGACATGATAAATTGACAAGGTAAGATAGGCTAGCAAAACCTCTCAGATCTTGGGAGAGTTTGAAGAGCCAATAATCACATGTGATGAAGCATAGAAGCATTGGGCAAAGGATTCATGAATAGATCCACCACATTGTCTCTACCATAGGATAGTAGACCATGATCTTCTCCCATACATAATGGTTTTGAACCTTGACGTGCTTTGTACAAGCATGAAACACAGGGTTCTTTGCCAAAGCTAAGGCACTGTGGTTATCCACGTGCAGTTGAATGGAACTTGTTTGCAAAACTCCAATCTCTACCAACATCTAACCAAGCCAAATTGCCTCCATAGCTGTGGAACAAAGGCCACAATACTAAGCCTTTGTAGAAGAAAGTGCCATAGTGAGCTGCTTTTTATTGCTCTATAAGATAGTGCCTAATCCAAGGGAGAAAGCATAACTTGTAGTGGGTCATCTTGAATCCACATCACCTACCCAATCTAATTCACCCCATCTAGAAAAAGTGGCCCCCTCTCCATACATGATCCTGTAGGATCAAATCACTTGTAAATAGCACAAAACGAGCAAAGTGAGTCTCCAATGAGCTTAACTAGGAGTATTTATAAAAGAAGACAGTAATGCCACCACAAAGGAAATGTTTGGCTATGTGTGAATAAGCCAGATCAATGAACCAACAAGGCACCTGTAATGGGTAGCATCTAGAAGGGTATCTCTAGTCACAAAAGCTTGGTCTTTGGGTCCATGGGAGCAAGAAATAGGCTGACACTACCAAACTTTGAAAGTAACTCAAAGGTATACATGTGCTAGGATATGAAGATACCCTAGATCTCCAAGCCAAGGAAGAAATGTTGGATCCCTAGATCCATCATGTTGAACTCCTGTCTCAATATCTCCCGAGTCCAATCAACCTCTTGTGAGTCACTCCCTATGATTATCAAGTCATTCACATACAAGATGAGAGCACACACCTATCACCCTCAATCTTATAAAGTTTGAGGTCATGATTTGATCAATGGAAGTCACCCTATAATAAGAATCTATCAATCCTCTAGTACAAAGCTCGAGGAGCTTGCTTCAAGTCATAAAGGACCTTTCACAACCTATAATCATGGTCTTCCATTACCTACACAAGAAAACCATGAGGGTATGAAACATAAAAATCCTTTTTTAAGATGCCATTTAGAAAGGAAAACTTTACATCCATATGGAAGACACAAGCTAGTGGTGATGAGTTGCAAGAGCCAAGATAGCTCAAATAGTAGACATCTGAGTTGTAGGTGTGAAGGTTTCTAGGCAATCCACTCCTACTCACTACACAAATCCCTTGGCAACAAGCCATGCCTTATGCTTGTCCAAGGATCCACCTGCAAGATACTTGGTCTTATAGACCCATTTCACACCAATCACCTTCCACTTTTGTGATGCAAAACCAACTCCCAAGTCTAGTTACATTCCATATAATTGAAATTCTCTTGCTTAGTACAATGCCAAATATCCTATGCAAGAGCCTCATCAACCGTACTAGGCTTATGATCCTAAAGAATTTGACATAAGGGCATAGTTTATGTAGAGTGAACTATCCCATTGGGCCTACAATCTCGCTTATCTATGAGGGCCTATAGGGGTAGCAAGAAAATGGGAAATGCTTGAGATATGCATAAGCTTCCAATACAACCATGGAATGGTGATAGGCTCATCTTACTATGAAGCAAACCAAGTGGCATTTGGTACTTATAAAGTACCTATCGAGGATAGGGACTCCCCCTCACTAGGATCCCTCTCATCCAAAGAGGAAGACTCCCCTTTTAACAGCTTAACACCCCTAGAGGAAACCTAAGGGAATGTGATGGAGCAGGAATGCTTGAAGATAAAGTAGTAGAAAAAGGAGCTGTCAAAAGAGGGAGGGAACTAGGTGGAGAGAGAGAAGGAGAGGGAGAAGTCACAAACAAAGAACAAGCGTTAGGTAACCTAGAAGGAAAAGGGTGGGTTGATGGCCACACAAGGGGGAGGGGGTCAGTCAAAGACAAAGAACCACCCTATTGAAGAATCATCAATAGGATCATTGGAGGCCAAAGCCTCATTAAAGATCACATTCTTTCTCACCTCAATATTTCTTTCCTTCAAGTCATAGATGAAAGGTGAGAAGGATCGAAGCTTGCACATGAGAGCTATGGCGAGAGAGAGAGAGAGAGAGAGAGAGAGAGAGAGAGAGAGAGAGAGAGAGAGAGAGAGAGAGAGAGAGAGAGAGAGAGAGAGAGAGAGAGAGAGAGAGAGAGAGAGAGAGAGAGAGAGAGAGAGAGAGAGAGAGAGAGAGAGAGAGAGAGAGACTCACAATGTGGGAACTCCAACAGTCACAATGTGTGATCGACCGTCCCTTTATTCAAAGTTCACTGAAAGAATAAAGAATGTGTGACATTGATGGGCACTTGCTACCTGCAGTGGGCAGTGGTGGGTACTGTCAGTGTAGTAATACACAGGCTGCTAGGTGGAGGCACCTTTCCCCAACAACCTCCCACTTAAAGGAGAATCTGACCGAGTGAGGAGTGAAAATAAAAAGAAAAGATAGTACAACATGTACTCATGTACAATAGGATGAGGAAAGGCGCCATCTCATCCCATGTCCATCAATCTCCTGAGGAAGGCAAAGCACTCCATAGAGAGCCTTTGGTGAGCAGATAAGTAGGATTCTAGTAAGTTGAGATCTTGACAAGGTCAACAGACTTGTCCTCAATGCAAGTCACAATGTTTTCAATGCTTTTATTTTAAAAAAAAATTAGTAAACCTTAATACATAGATTATTAAACTTTATAGTGAGGGTGAAGTCGAATTTTTGGCTAGCTGAATAGTACTCATAGAATATGAATGCAATGTAGGGATAGCATCAATACCAAGGTCATGAACCAAACGACCTAACCATATGGCCTCCTTGCAAGCCTCAGTGGTTGCAACATGCTTGGCCTCAATGGTGGAAAGAGTTGTACACTTGTGCACCTTGGACATTCGGCTTTAGCTACTCATTACCATTGGCCAGTTTATCAGATGGACATGAAGTCAACCTTTTTGAATGGCATCTTGGAGGAGGAGATTTACATTTGATAGCCTCTTGGTTTTCTTTTTTAGGGAAAGGAGAACTATGTTTATAGGTTGTGGAAGGCCCTTTACAACCTCAAGTAAGCTCTTCAAGCTTGGTACCAAAGGATTCATCACTTCTTTTTACAGAGTGGCTTCTATTATTCTACTCATGACTCCAACCTTTATTACAAGGTTGAGGGTGATAGGAGTGTGTTGGTCATCTTGTATATTGACTACCTCATTATCATAGGGAGTGACTTAGAGGAGCTTGATCAAATATAGATATATTGCGCCAGGAGTTCGACACAACAAATCTTCGGATAGTATACGTCTTACTTGGTCTAGTGATCTATTAGATGGCATAGGGCAGATTTATTTCCCAACACAAGTACATCTTTGAGTTACTTTTGGAGTTTTGTATGGCCGAGTGTCGGCTTATTTTATGCCCCATGGACTGCGAGTCCAAGTTATTAGCAACAAGTGATCCCCTTTGAGATAATACTTACTATAAGTCCCTTGTTGGCTCTCTGATTTGGCTAATCCACATTTATCCGGACATCTTTTTTGTAGTGGCTTTGTTGTCTTCTTTTATGAAGACTCTTACTCAAGCTTACTAGAGAGGTGCCTTGCACATGCTACGCTACTTATAGGGGACACAGTCTTACAAGATATTGTATGGAGAAGGGGCCACTCTTTTTGGATGGAGTGACTCTGATTGGGCAAGCATGAGGCATCTAACATGGCTTTGTTACATTTGCAAGACCTTTCGCGCCATGTAGGGCAAAGACTCTCTGATTTTGATGGGTTGCCTAAACCTCATCAACCAAACTCACAACTGCATGCTAACCCTCTTTTGCAAGATGAATATACATACAACACATCAGAACAATGTAGGGGTTCTGAATCCATGGTGTACCCCATGACTCATGTATCCTGGCTGCCATAGCATATATTTGCAATGTAATTCAAGTACCTCATGATATCCTTCATGGCATCCCAATGCTTCTTTCCAGGTGTAACCATATAGCGTGCCACAATACCAATTGCAAAGAGTGGCTATCATGGCATACATAAGATTGCCCACTGTAGATGCATAGGGAATCTTGGCCATCTCGGCCTTCTACTCATCTGTCTACAGACAATCGGCCTATGATACCTTCACATAAGAAGCAAATGGACTACAAATAGGCTTCATGTCCTACATGAGGAAGCACTCAAAGACTTTATGAATGTACTCCCTCTGTGACAAGTAGAGGAGTCCTTGATGCCTATTGCATCTAATACGCATACCAAGTATGTGAGAGGCTTGTACCAAATCCTTCATCTCAAAGCTCTTCTTGAGTTGAGCCTTAAGAGCATCTAGCTCATCATGAGCTTTCCCTGCCAATAGCATGTCATCCACATAGAGTACCAAAATAAGCAAAGATCCATCACAATCTATCTTCATGTACAAGCACAGATCCATAGCACTACAACTGTAGCCTTTTGATTGCACAAAGGCATTGAACTTATGATACCATTCTCTAGGTGCTTGCTTCAAGCCGTAAAGACTTTTCTTCAACTTGCACACTAGGTTCTCCCTGCTAGGCTATATAAAGCCCTTAGGCTGCTCCATGTAAATCTCATCATGCAAGTCCCCATGTAAGAAAGTCATCTCTTGACATCCATTTGGTAAAAGTCCAAGTCAAGTTGTGTAAGCAAGGCCAAGACTAAGCACAGCGTGGTCATCTTAACCAGAGGACAGAAGACCTCATCAAAGTCAACACCGTGCTCCTACTTAAAACCCTTTGCTACCAATCTAGCCTTGTATGCCAGCTTGGGGTGTCCAGGGGTACTTTTCAGCTTGTACACCCACTTCCATGGTAGAGCCTTCTTGCCAGTAGGCAAGGAAACCAAATCCCAAGTCATATTTTTATGCAAGGAGTCTATCTTAGACTGTATAGCCCTCTCCCAGGAGTGACTGTCACCCCTGTGCATAGCCTCATCATAGGTGAGAGGCTCTCTTGCATCTGTAACCAAGACAGTGCATGGAGGGCTCAAATATGTTAGGTGGGCATCTATCTCTAGTAGAATGCAACATTGCAGGCTCTACTGCCTACCCAACATTCTATCCAACACACTGGCCATAAGCATTTGTTGTTGCTATAGGCTATCCAACTCGTTGTACAGAAGTATGTGGCTCCTCCTGAAATATAACCCTGTGTATCTCCATGACCCTCTCAGGCTGTCTATGCATCGTGTCTTCATGGAAGACTACATCATGGTTGCAGATGACTTTCCGCACCTGCGGATCCCATAGACAGTAACCCATCTCTCCTACATCTCCATAACCAGGGAAAATGCATTTAATAGTCTTAGGATCCATCTTGTTATGCTTGTTCTTGGGCACATGGTAGAATGCCTCACATCCAAAGACACATAAATGCGCATAAGAGGGAGGCTTTCTTGTCCATACCTCCTCTGCAACCTAAAAATCAATGCCACTAAAAGGGGATCTATTAATGATATACACGACAGTCATAACTGCCTCAGCCCAAAAGTGCTAGGGTAGGCCTGCATGGCTAAGCATATTGCAAACCCTTTCCTGGATGGACCTATTCATCCACTCAGTCATACCATTCTGGGGAGGGTTTTAAGGATGCTTAATACCCCTCTCATCACATAGCTGCTCAAAAGAACATGACACATATTCACCCCCATATCCTAAGGCATTTCAGTATATGCCCGGATTGGTTTTTTGGCAAAGCAAGCCATCTTTGAAAAAGTGCCAAGACATCAGACTTTTGCTTTATGGGATAAGCCTATACCTTACGTGAAAAATCATCTATGAAGGTAACGAAATACTTCGCACCACCCAAAGACTGACAGGGCATGGGCCCACAGACATCAAAATATACCAAAGACAAGGGTTCACTCATGCATGGCATACTAGACTTCTTATGCGTAGACATAGTCTGCTTGCCATAAAGACAATGATCACAAGAATCAAAATGAGAATAGTCAAGGGGCGGTAAGTACCGCAAACCATAAAGCATTTGCATTCCCTTAACGGACATGTGTCCCAAACAGGCATGCCAAAGAGATACATGAGGTAAAGACCCCACAAACAAAGCATGATCAACTATAGATCCATAAACAATTAAAGGGTAAAGGCTGCCAGCCTTGGCAACTCTCACAAGCACAAGCCTGCCATGAGTAATCTTCCATGCAGAGTATCCAAAAGATACATGATATCTTGCGTCATCAAGCTATCCAATGGACATGAGACTGCGTGTCAATGCAGATACATGACATACATCGTGGATATAATGAAGCAAATAAGGCCAATGGCAAACAATGACAACAGGCTAAATGCCTTTGTGATAAAACTAGAGGTTTAGGGCTTCGGGTGTGCTATAAATAGGTAGCCCTAGCCAAAGTTAGGGGCCTTTTACCATTTGGACATGTTAGTCATGTAAGTTTTCTTGGTAGTCACATTAGTTTTCTTGTCCTTCATCTACATGGAGGTGAGTTTCCATGGCACTAGGTTGCGGTGTGTTCCAAGAATCCTTTCTAGTATTCATGTTTTCAGCATAGGTTAATGTAGTGATTTCTCCATTTTCCATTGTTCCATAGTTAGATTTTATGGTAGTCTAGGACCTTCATTATATTGGTATAAGAGCTTTATGTCTTTGATCCTTGGTTACATCAATTTTCATGTTTATGATCTTGCTAGGGAGGTCTTAATCATGGAGGAGCTGGTAACATCAAGACTTGGTTGATTTGTCACCATGGAAGTATGTGTCTAGTTATCTGGGGGTGACTTACATAGAACCATGGTTAGATCTGAAGTAATTGTCATAAACCGTGGTCAAGAAGATGGTTCTTGGCATGCAAGATGGAGGATCTTGGCAATATCCAGTGGATAATGGTGGGTTCCAGCTACATTTAGTAGGTCATGGTTCATTCCTAGCTCAAAAATCATGGAAGATGGACAAAATGAGGATACCCAGGGTTGGAGGTAAGTTTGGTTGTGGTTACTTTTGAGAGGGAAGATTTTCTTTTTGGAAATAGTCTTTCTCTCCCTGTTTCAAGTTCCTTTCAAGCTTCCATTGAAGATATGGTCCAAGAAATCATCTTCTATCCCACTTCAATGGCTTCAAAAGCATCATCTACTTGACTCTTGAGCTCTTAAGCTACCCATAGAGTATAGCCATACCTTGCTTCAATCTGGTGATCTCATGCAATACATGAGGCTAGATTTGTGCAGAGTGTGCATGCTGAACATACTCATCTATGAGCTGATCAAATTCATGGTCACAAGCTATACAGAGCTTGGATATGGAGGCTATAAGCTTATTATCAAGCTATATACCATCTATGGCAAAGATTTCATCATCTTGAGCTCTTCTCTTCTTCATGAAAACCCTATTTCTTGACAATTTATTACAGCAACAAGTAAATCCCATATTTCTTCTTCAAAATCATGGGGTTTTTCATCCATTCCACTCCTTGAGGTCTCTATTTATATCATATGACCGACATTAAAGGACCTTTGAGCTTGAAGCTTTGTTTGAGCATGGCTATGGAGGTCTCAAACCTTAGGATTGACAGTTTTGGACAGCACTAAAATTTCTCAAAAATTTTGAAGGATTTCATGGGGCTTCTTCTCTTCAACACTTCCTGAAGGTTCTTAGGATCAGTGACCAACAACATTTGAAGGTTCTTCCCCAACATTGAAGATATTGGACCATTTCTTGAAGGTTGAAGAACTTAGACAACATAGGTATTGCCTAGAGCAATAGTTTTGGAGTTCTTCTTCAAATCTTAGACTTCTTCTTGTTATTTGAAGGCTCAACAATGATCTACTTGAAGAATCTTGTGCCACTTGACTCCTCTTGATCAACCTATTGCCTATGGAAGACTGATGGAGCATTTTCAAGGGTATGATGCTGTAAGTAAATGCCTCCTCCTAGAATTATTATTGGAAGGATTATCTTACTTATTTTCAAGCTGGAATTGAAGTTCTTTAAGCTTCAATAGTCTACAAGAAGTCTCTTATAGTTACCTACTTCTTCTTCAACCATTAAGATTTCTTGGTCAGTTGGGGATGCAATCTTGTAATGCCATATTCATGGAATGGTATAATTCTCTTGGCAAGGAATTTTATGCTTGAAGAGCATTAGTTCTTGCATTGTTATGTGCCATTCCAGCAAGTATTTGGTTGTTTGATCAATAGAAATTGATCAATGAACACCTATGAACAAATGGTTCAATGTTATGGATGCAATGTGGTAATGAAGTATGGCAGTAAGATGTATTCTCCCTTAGACAAATGGAATGCATGGATGAGTATGCAATGAATGTACAATGCAATCTACTTCAGTCCTACACTTGGAAGAGTTAGTACTTTGATGTATGCAAGGGTATGAACAGGGCATACATGTTCATTGGCTTTCCTATGGGCAAAAGAGTGTCTCTATCAATGAATTTTGACTTGGATTCATATTGACATTTCTTGGGTATTCTTAAGCAAGATTTGCGTCACTTTTGGAATTGTAGAAGTTATTTTCATCTACTTCAGTACCCTATGGCTCTTCCCTACTCCTTTGAGTGTTTTGGTGTTGGATATTTTCTCAAAGTTTGATGAGAAGTACAAAAGACACTTGAAACAAGGCATTCACTATTTATAGAGTGTGTCTAGCTGTCAACAAAAAGCATTTCCAGAACTGTCTATACCTATCCATTTGTAGAGCTTAATAGGTCATTTGAAAGAGCATTGTATACGCTTCAAATAAATCCATAAAGCACTCAATTTGGACAATTTTAGCTCAAGTTATTGCGGATTTTCCACTGATGTATACTCAGGACTGCATGTATAAAATGGGAGACAAACATGGATATTTTGATGGAAGGGTGGATAATCATGCATATAATGATCCATATGAGTAGTATGAATCTTGTGCATTATGTATGAATGGTGGGCAGCATCAATCTTATGCATATGAGCATGACATGGGTGCAGATAATGCCTATGGCACACACTATGCATGGTACCAAGGTCAACCAGCTTATGTCATGGATTATCATGAGGAAGCAGAACTACTAACCCGTCCTTTCTCCTTCAACAATGTTCATGGTACCTACTTATCAATCCATATGTTGGATGATCTCACTTCTAGATGTCTATGCTACAAATGTGGAGAGAAGAATGTTATTGGTCATCCAAATGTATGCAGGGCACAACATGTTAGAATTTCAATTGTCTTAGAATGGCCTACTCCTTTTGGCACCCGAAGAAATCTTATACCTCATCAAGAGCTGATGGAAATGAAAAGACAATTCATATGCTATAAATGTGAGGGTCAATGGTCTCCTAATCATGAGAGTTACTACAAGAATAGTCACTTTGCTACAGCCCTTGTATTGGAGGATTCTAATGTAAATGTATCTCAAGTGGAAGTGCAAGTTTGTCATGGACACCAAGAAGAAGATAAAGATGTTGATAATAAGGTTGAAAATGTAGTGGGAAAGCTTGGGGAAATGTCTCTTAATGCAATGCATGCAGAAATTTGTAAAGAGCAAGCATACTTGGAAGATCAAGAAGAAGATGATTATTCAAATGACCAAGTGAAGAGCAAGATGATGCAGCTGAAGATGAAGAGCAAGAGTATGTAGATTCAAATGAAGATAGTGCACAAGAAGAGTTTGTTGTAGATATGAAGGACAATGTATATGTGCATGATGATGAGTTATCATGGGGTAATGATGAAGACATGTATCAGCCTATCCTTGATCATGATCAGCCCATAGATGATCATGGACCGTGACTACCTTATGATGGCATTTCAAACTCTTATGAGTATGATTTTGGTTATGGGGCTGATATGACATATGACATTGATGTGTCATTTCCTTGTGATTCAGGGATTTATCTTGATGATTATGAACTTTTGGATGGCTTTCCATATGACTCGGGAGGTTGTGACTATTATTTTGGAGGATTTCCATATGATCTCAGAGGTTATTATGGATGATTGGATGATGATTTGACATCCCTTGACCTACAAATTTGATTGACAACTTTTCTTCATTGATTTTTACATGGTTTATGGGAAAAACAGTTGAAGAAGCATGAGCTCACTGTTTAATATAGCTTGCTGTATTAAATTATTGTCATAAAAATAAATGGTCTGACATAACCAAAGTCATGATTTGATGATTGGATATGATGCTTCTAGGTGTATTCTTCAAAATGACACCTCATTTGTTGGATTTGGAGCTATATTTAAGAAGTTATGACTATTTTTCTATCTCTGCCCTTCTATGGACAGCACGAGCAGCATGCAGGCGGTCATCAACTTCTTGGACCATGGAATCTTCTTCAATTTGTGCTTTTGGACATTCATGACATATCTGTTGTAATATCTTCCCATTTGCAGCTTTGAGGACAAAGCTAATTCAAGTAGGGAGGGTTTGTAATGAAGCAAATAAGGCCAATGGCAAACAATGATAGCATGCTAAATGCCTTTGTGATAAAACTAGAGGTCTAGGGTTTAGGGTTTGCTATAAATAGGTAGCCCTAGCCAAAGTTAGGGGTATTTTTCCATTTGTACATGTTAGTCATGTAAGTTTTCTTGGTAGTCACATTAGTTTTCTTGTCGTTCACCTACATGGAGGTGAGTTTCCATGGCACCAGGTTGGGGTGTGTTCCAAGAATCCTTTCTAGTATTCATGCTTTCAGCATAGGTTAATGCAGTGATTTTTCCATTTTCCATTGTTTCATACTTAGATTTTATGGTAGTCTAGGACCTTCATTACAACGGATAACAAAACTGCTACTGCCAGAAGGAAACTGTAACCTATAACATCACTAATGCCGATGATCTCAAGAGACCTATCATCACCCAAGCACACATAACTCGAAACAGAATAGTATGAATGGAACCACTCTCGGCGGAAAGGTGTCACATGAAAGGTGCATTCGGCAAGGTGTCACATTAAAGGACACATCTGAGACCAAGAGCCAACATTGTGCATACATAGAGTATATCTTTGACATATGTGAAGCACTAGATGAAGTTGCTGCAATGATATAATCCCCATCACTATCCTTGGGTGGCATAGCATTGATCTCTTCAATTTTAACACTTGACTTAGCAGGTACTATGCTATAATCAGAAGACTTTTCCTACACTTTCTCTTTCTCCTTGTCTTTGCGCCTTTCATTGCACAATTCTGACACTGTGGCCTTATGTGTCCTTTCTTCCCACAATGATAACAAGTCAGATTTGCATTTCTCCCACGAGACTTACTACGCAACTTGCCATGTGACTTGGACTGAGATTTCTATGAATCCCATCCACAGTCATTACCATGGTCATTCTTTGTATTTCCATCATGTCGGCTTCTAACTGTCAAAGCATGAGACAGAGAGGCATCCAAATTCTTACGGTTTATCTCTTCCTACAAAAGAGAGCTCTCAACATTAGATAGCTTTAGAGTAGTGGCAGAAGCACATAAGGCAGTGCCGAATACATCCCAAGACTCATTAAGAGTTCCAAGAAGCAAGAACAATGGAGTGACATCCTCTTTGAAATCAATGGCCTATGAAACCAAGTAATAGCATGAAACTGGCTTAGATGAGCTGACATGGTCACATTCTCTTTCATGTGGAGATCCATAAGCTGTTTCAGCTAATACATTTGACTTGTAGGACTTTGCTTGTCATAGAGGTTCTTGATCTTATCCCAAAGCTGCCAAGCGCTCTGTGCTTCCTCAACCACATTGTGTAATGCACTTGTTCAATGAGAGACAAGATGAGGGTGGACTTGCATAACTCATCAAGCTCCATCCATTCATCATTAGTCATAGTTTTAGGCTGCTCTCACTCAACCTTAATGGCTTTATCTGTGATTTCTACACCAATACTTGCCAAACTTGGCTCTTCCAATAGGAATAA
Source organism: Lygodium microphyllum (assembly GCF_053477565.2). Taxonomy (NCBI): domain Eukaryota; kingdom Viridiplantae; phylum Streptophyta; class Polypodiopsida; order Schizaeales; family Lygodiaceae; genus Lygodium; species Lygodium microphyllum. The sequence continues at coordinate 24,101,484 of NC_141151.1, forward strand.
TTCGTACCATCAAGCTTAGTGATTGAAGATATCACTGTCAGTAGAAGAAGATGCCATATTGCAAGTTGAAACAGTGGCGACAGTTCAAAACTGCTTGTTGTAAACTACAGAAAATGACCAAAAACCACCAAAACCAAGGCAAAATGACGAGAAACGAGTATTTAATGATGATGCCCACCAAGTACCATCAAAAGTATATCAAACCAAGATGGTTCAATATGAAAAATACATGACAATGCGGAGATATATGCTTGTTGTAATTTATGACAGCAACATATAATGAGAGCTGATAGTAGGCAAAACCCAATATTCAAAGTCATTCACTGACTGTCAATGCAAAACCTGCATCAAACGGGCATCAACAAGCATGTAACAGTCAAATTGACATGAGCCAACACCCAAGCATGTCAAACAAAGTATGTCAGTAAAGTCGGTACACCCCCCAATCAACAGGGCCAAATGTACATACCACTACCAAGACCTGACACAAGTCAGTGTATGCCCAGTGAATACAAAGCCGAATCAGCCCAAGTACATCTACATAGACAAGGCATTTCAACCATACATCATCCACAAGGAGATCTCAGTCTCAAAGATCCAGAAACTCAATATGCATAACTTGCACTGCTTAATGTCTAGTAAGTGTGCAAAGACACTCCCACTGGCACAAAAGCCGTAAGTGTCAAGAAAATAAGCTCAAACAAAGCATGTAAGAGCACCAGTGATGAAGTATCCAAGATCATACATCAGTAAGACATCCAGAGCATTTGAGCGGTCAAGTATCCAATGATAGCATCCAATGTCATGAAGACAATCCCATCTCTGATGAGCCAAAGCACGACCAAAATAAGCTCTAGAATATCCAAATTCAAGCCCAAACAAAGCTCCGGTAGCATTCAAGTCCAAACAATTTAACTAGCATGTGTAAGTAACATAAGCATCAAGCATGTACCAATGGGTCATACATAGACCATAGATATAACCTCTGTCACGAAGCATTCCAATGTAGGCCAATGTCAAGTAAATGCCAACCAATACAAAGCTCAAACAAGGCTCAAAATACATTTTGAAACCATCCAAAGCATTGCCAACCTTCATTTGCATCCCAGTAGTCATATGAAACACCCGGGAAGAAGCACCCGTGACCAATATGCAAAGCATAAAGTGACTAAATAAGCTTCAGCCCTAGAGTGTAAAGCAGTGATTTACTATGTGAAACTGAGTGTTTTAGGCCACTAAATCAGCTCCAAATGATGGCCAATCAATAGGCATACATTCCCCTAACATTTGGGGACCATTCAGGACCAACCATGCATCAAATGTCAATGCTAACCAAGCATAAACATAAAGTGCTGATGTAACACTGTTTATGGCTGCCTGTGGACTATGGAAAACAATCCTGGAGTGAGTTAAATCAGTCTAAAAATCAATGCCAATGATAACCACCAATGCTGAGTATCAAAGGGGTGTTCCCAAGTGCCAAATGAAGTGTTTCCAAGCTGCCAATGAGTGCCAATAGAGGGCTAAAGTAAAAAAAGATTTTTTTGCAGGTCTTCAAGCTAGCCCAAATAGGGCTGATGTTGTTGGGTATGCTATTGGTCCATGTGGCATTAATGGGGTGGAAGGGGGATCAAGTAGGGCCTAAAGAAGGCCTACACAAAGCCTTGTTAAGCCTAATCAGGTAGGAGCCAAGATATGAAATGGGGAGGTCCAATGGTTGGCTGCCTCTTCCTAATGTACCCTGCAAACTGAAATAAACACTCAAAAGAATGCTTAATACCTCTGAAGGAATGCCCTGAGGGTGCCTAAATGGGGCCTTGGGAAGCTGAGGAGTGATCGGAGCTCAAAGGAGTCGGATATGGCTGCTGGGAGAATACACCAATGGTGTAGGGATTTGAATGAATGCTGAAGGAGTCACCAACCAAGCTCAAATGTTCAAGCAACCATGCTTTGATACCATTTGAAAGGTGTGATGCCAGGAGGCATATTCCACGGTGGATTCCGTGAGGTTTTACGGTGGATTCCGTAAACTTAGATGACCGGGGCTCATACGCAAAGAGGATTCTTTGTGCGAGAAGTTGATGGGGACGCCTGTCCTTTTCGGGCGTTTCATTAATTTAGTGTGTACATGGGTGATTCCATAGCGGGTGATTCCGCAAAATGCATATTAAATTAATAAACGTTTATGAGTTTAGAGTGCGCACTCGTAATAAATTAAGGTTAGGATTTATTTCTAACCAGTTGATTTATTTATGTAGCTGAAGACTGCTAGGTATTCACTTTTGTCGGTTTAATTGTATTATTTTACTAACGATTGTGAATGCTTCAGTTGATGTGTAGAGATAGCAGCAGTGGCAGAGGAAAGCATTGGAGTCTAGCGGGTATTCGACATTTGGACTATATTTTGATAGGCGCCACGCCTATATTTTGTTATGTCTATTGAGACATCGATTATTTATTATTATTTTGTATACGCTTATGCGCCAGGATATGTTATTTCTATTTAGACATTGAGATTGGGCGTGCCAGACACTATGGGCACCGTCCATTAGCTTTATTTTCCTATTTTTGTAGAAAGCAAACTCAAAAGCTAAAAGCTTGCCATATTTTTGTAATTGGTCTATTATTGAGCATGAAGATTGGAAATATACATAAAATACATGCTTTGTGAAGCGCTCACACAAGGCATGGGGGAGATTGAACCCAATTTGTCTCTTGCCTCTTGTCGTGCATGCTTTTACATGGGTTTTTGAGCAAAAAGGTAGAGTACTTTGTTCTTGGGGACCTTCCGGGATTCACCACGTGAGCTATCTGCGACCGATCTGCGCACCAGTGGTATCAGAGCGGAGCAGAGATCAAGAGCTTCCAATCGCTACCAATCTCGGGCGAAGGCGAAGCTCCAGGAACAAACGGGCTCTACAGTCAATCTCATCGCGAACCGTCGATACAGGCAGACTTCTGGCGATCAAGAACCCCTGTTTCCACTGTTAGATCGCGAAGGACCAAGCTCTGCAGGCGGAGGACCACTCATACACTTCCATCATCAAGTCGTGGAGTTACAGAGATAAGCTCTCTTCATAATCAAGTTAATTATCATAATAAAGCTTAATCTTAAGCTTAGGGAGCTCCAACAATCCAAATCGTCACAAAACGGCTTCATCCCGAGAAATCCGGCGCAAAAAACGGCCCCCCCCTCACGAAATTGACGCCACCTGCCAAGCCTCTCATTAAGCTTCATAAGCTTAAGCTTAATTACTTAAGCTTAAGGCTTTCTGCAAGTTACACAGGTCTGACAAGTACGCAAACTCCAGGTCTCGCACTTCTGAAGTTAAGTTCCGCAAGTCGACAGTAATCAAGTTCTGCAAGTTCTGCAAGTTGGCCTAAGTTCAGCAAGTCAGCAACTCTGCAAGTTTGCTAAGTCTGCAACTCTGCAAGTCAGACTAAATCAGAATTGACTAGTGCTTAAAACTCATAGAAGACTTGTTCGTATGCAAAAACTCTGAACTGGAAAGTTGTTCGCAGCAAGCTGTTCTACTTATCTACAAGTTCGTTGAAGTACTTTCAGCAAATGGAGACAGAAATATTGCAGAATTTCTGAAAATTTAAGAAGAAATACCCAAAAATACATAGCCTTGTAACCCCAAATTTGAGCTACACTCATCCCGCTAACTGATTTTGAGTGAGAAAGGTTTGTTGAGTTTTACAGGATGACTACCCCACATATGGATGATCCTATGGCTGAAGACGACCTATCTGAGCCTACCATGGAACAAAAGCTGGATCTAATCATGCTACAATTGGAAGAAGAGCGAAGAGCTAGGCAAGCCTTGCAAGCGCAATTGACAAAGCTACAAAGAGCGTCCACCGACAAAGAAGAACCACAAGCTGAAGATTTGATTCGCCGTACCATCGACGCCACCCTTGAAGCACAAACCATTCGCAAGGAATCCAAGATAAGTAAACGAAGTTTCAAGTTCCGCACTTTCAATGGCATAAGAGAAGGAAAGACTGTTTTATCATTCATCAGCCAGTTTGATGACTATTTCCATGAGGAAACTTATCTTGAAAAAGATAAAATCAAGTGTGTTACTAATCATCTAATAGACAGAGCATCACTTTGGTGGACTGTAGTCCGCAAGAGTATAGAATGTCCTGCTACATGGGAAGAATTCAAGAAGAAGTTCATGCAAATTTCCTTCCACCGCAATTTCATGAGAAGGCTATCAAGCAATGGGATTTACTTCAACAGCGAGATCGTGAGCCTATTCCACAGTATACAGAGCGTTTTTGGAATGCACTCTTACAGCTACGCATGCTTGAAGACATACCAGAGACGACGCATAAGCAGAAGTATATGTCTGGACTTCTTGGACATTACTACGCTGAAGTAAACATGTTCAAGCCTGCTACCCTTGAAGATGCCATCTCCTTAGCTCACGACACTGAAGATAAGTTACACGGAAGAGATCGACGACCACAACCATTCCAAGCTAACGGTAATTATGGATCTAAACAATTCAATTCCAATTTCAGAAGGTTTAATCCAGGTCGTTTCTCATCACCATCTTTCCGCAAGAATTGGCCTAAACCACCTGCATTACCATCCACTGTCAATCCAAATCCAAAGCCTATTCCACAAGCAACTCCAAATGTACCCAGACTCCCAGCCATTGCAAATAATGTGACCAAAGCTAAGCCAATAGTATGCTATAAGTGTTACCAGCCAGGGCATCTTGCAGCAAATTGTCATTCAAAGAAGCCACCAGCACATATCAACTACCTTGGAGCCATGGACAAAGACGAGCATGAGGATATGCCAGATTTCACTGAAGATGAGGATGATCCTACTACTACTTCCGACACTTTACCAGGTATGCCTACTTCACATTCATTGTTGACTATGAAATGTATGGTGCATGGAAAAGAAAGAACTATATTGCATGATGACGGTAGTACCCATGACTTTATTTTAGCAAAATTGGTAAAGGAATTAAAATTGCATACTGTACCTACGCATTATCGCATAAAAGCTGCATTTTTAGGCACTAGGTACAATGGCACACAAGAAGTTCAAGATTTAGAAATTCAAATTGGTCCATATATTGAAAGAAGAAATTTCTTAGTTGTCCCATTACAGTCAAGCGACATTATTCTAGGAATGCCATGGAGACACCAGCATAATCCAAACATAGATTATTCTACGCACACAATGAATATTAATTTTCAAGGAAAATCTATTACATTATTTGGTATGCATGCATCTCATATTTTTCCACTGCTTTCGCATACTCAAGCAAAACGTGCACTACACAAGAATACTAAATCATATCTCATTTGGGTGAATGAATTGCATGCAAAGGAAAATCATATGCATCCTAGGCATAAGGAATTTCTTGCATATTTTAAGGATTGTTTTGCAGAAGACCTACCACCAGGTTTACCTCCATCACGTCCAGAAGACCATAAGATTGATCTAATACCTGGCACACAACCACCTTGCAAAGCACCATATAGGCACAATCAAATAGAGCAAAAAGAAATCCAGAGTCAAGTTGAAGAATTACTAAATAGAGGCCTAATTCGACCTAGCAGTTCTCCATTCGGTGCACCTGTGCTCTTAGTCAAGAAAAAGAATAATACTTATCGTATGTGTATTGACTACCGAGCATTAAATAAGATCACTGTAAAGAATAGGCATCCTATACCTAGAGTTGATGACCTTATGGACAAACTGCAAGGATCTTCTATATTTAGTAAAATTGACCTTAAGTCTGGATATCATCAGGTGAGGCTAGACAGATCCGACATATTTAAGACTGCATTCAGGACACAGTTTGGCCATTATGAATTCTTAGTCATGCCATTCGGATTAACTAATGCACCTGCCACTTTCAGTAGAATGATGAACCGTATTTTTCTGAAATATCAATATTGTGTGATTGTTTTCTTTGATGATATTTTAGTGTTCAGTCAAAGTGAAAAAGAGCATTATGAGCATTTATCATTAGTTTTTCAATTACTGAAAGAAAATCAATTGTTTGCAAATCCTGAAAAGAGTGAATTCTTTAAGACAGAAATAGAATATCTAGGTCATATTGTATCAAAAGAAGGAATTAAAGTTGATCCTAAGAAAATTGATGCAATATTGCATTGGCCTGTTCCTAAAAATGTACATGAATTACGCTCATTCCTTGGTCTTGCTAGTTTCTATAGGAAGTTTGTACGTAATTTCTCATTACTTGCTTTACCATTAACAAAACTTCTTAAGAAAGGAATTGTTTATCAATGGACTGAAAATCAACAGAAATCCTTTGACTTACTGAAAGTGCATTAACCAATGCCCCTGTTCTACAATTGCCTGACTTTAATAGACCATTCTTTCTAGTTGTGACCGATGCTAGCGGATCAGGAATAGGAGCCGTATTAATGCAAGACAACCATCCAATAGCATATTCTAGTTCTAAGCTGAAACCCTCTGAGCTCAAATATTCCACTTATGACAAAGAACTATTAGCAGTTGTACAAGCATTAAAACAATGGAAGCATTAGTTAATGGGTTCAGAATTCATGATAAAGACTGACCAGCAAAGCATTAGACATCTACTTAGCCAACCCCAAATTTCTGACCGTCATATCAAATGGGCTTCCTTCATTCAAAGTTTCCATCCTATCATTCAATACCAACCTGGAAAAGAAAATGTAGTTGCTCATGCATTGAGTAGAAGACCTGCAATTCATAATATTTCCATCATATCTTTTGATTCTTTGATTGCTATGAAAGACACATATCACCAGGATATTACTTTTCATTCTGATTGGCAAAAATTAGTTCAAAATAATTTCATTCCTGTTGATTCATTGTCATATAATGATGGATTTATGTTCTTTGAAAAGAGACTGTGTGTTACTATTCCATTCCGATCTTTTGTTTTGAATGAAATTCATTGTCCCCCATATCAAGGTCATAGAGGTATCATTTCTACATTACGCGTGTTAACTGAAGATTTTTATTGGCCGCATATGGATGCAGATGTATCTAATTTCGTTTCTGAATGTTTGATTTGTCAAAGAATAAAGAGACATCATGGTAAACAGTATGGATTATTAATGCCTTTGTCTATTCCATCTAAACCTTGGGAACATATTTCTATGGATTTCGTTACTGGTATACCAAATACTAAATCTAACCATGACATGATTTGGACAATTGTAGATAGATTTAGTAAGCAAGCATATTTCATTGCATGTAAGAAAACTTTAACAACATCACAAGCAGCACAGTTATTTTTGAAAACTGTTTTTACTAACCATGGATTGCCAAAAGTGATTATTTCATATCAAGATTCTAGATTTTGTAATAATTTTTGGATTACACTGTTTGCAAATCTAGGCACAAAGATTGATTTCTCATCTGCATTTCATCCAGAAACAAATGGACAAACAGAAGCCACAAATAGCACCATTCTAGATCTTTTACGTGCATATACTATCTATCTACCTCAGACATGGGATACTCATTTACATTTATTACAGTTTGCATATAACAATACACCGCACACATCTACAAAGAAAGCACCTTTTGAAGTTATTTATGGATATAGATTATCTACACCTATTGCATCTTTGTCTAATAGAATTCAGAGTGCTGATGATATTGTTGTTATGCATAATAGTATTTTTGATGAGGTAAAGGATATGATTGCTAAAGCCCAACAATCATATACCAAACAAGCCAACAAGAAAAGACAAGCCATGAATTTCAAAGTTGATGATTATGGTTGGCTTAGAATAGAAAAGCGTAGACTGCAAAGTGTAGATAGACATCCAGTTGTCAAATTAGCTCCTAGATTCTATGGACCATTTAGAATCATTCATAAGATTAATGACAATGCATTCAAGTTAGAATTGCCATCTCATTGGAAAATTCATAATACATTTCATATTAGTTTATTGAGACCATTTAGAGGCCAATTACCTATCCACCCTGTCTATGAAAACCCACCTTTACTAGAAGAAGAGACTGAAATACTTGAACCAGAAGCCATTATAGACACTGACTACATGACCACTAGAACTGGCCGAAGGTATTCTAGATATCTAGTGAAATTTAAGAACCATCCTGTAGAGGAAGCACAATGGATGCACGCTAGAGACTTAAATGCTTTCCCCACTCTGTTAGCTCCACATTGGGCTAATAGCAATTGAGGTCAATTGCTATCCCACCCCGGGGGTATGATGCCAGGAGGCATATTCCACGGTGGATTCCGTAAGGTTTTACGGTGGATTCCGTAAACTTAGATGACCGGGGCTCATATGCAAAGAGGATTCTTTGTGCGAGAAGTTGATGGGGACGCCTGTCCTTTTCGGGCGTTTCATTAATTTAGTGTGTACATGGGTGATTCCATAGCGGGTGATTCCGCAAAATGCATATTAAATTAATAAACGTTTATGAGTTTAGAGTGCGCACTCGTAATAAATTAAGGTTAGGATTTGTTTCTAACCAGTTGATTTATTTATGTAGCTGAAGACTGCTAGGTATTCACTTTTGTCGGTTTAATTGTATTATTTTACTAACGATTGTGAATGCTTCAGTTGATGTGTAGAGATAGCAGCAGTGGCGGAGGAAAGCATTGGAGTCTAGCGGGTATTCGACATTTGGACTATATTTTGATATTCGCCACGCCTATATTTTGTTATGTCTATTGAGACATCGATTATTTATTATTATTTTGTATGCGCTTATGCGCCCGGATATGTTATTTCTATTTGGACATTGAGATTGGGCGTGCCAGACACTATGGGCACCGTCCATTAGCTTTATTTTCCTATTTTTGTAGAAAGCAAACTCAAAAGCTAAAAGCTTGTCATATTTTTGTAATTGGGCTATTATTGAGCATGAAGATTGGAAATATACATAAAATACATGCTTTGTGAAGCGCTCACACAAGGCATGGGGGAGATTGAACCCAATTTGTCTCTTGCCTCTTGTAGTGCATGCTTTTACATGGGTTTTTGAGCAAAAAGGTAGAGTACTTTGTTCTTGGGGACCTTCCGGGATTCACCACGTGAGCTATCTGCGACCGATCTGCGCACCAAGGTGAGAAGGATCGAAGCTTGCACGAGAGAGCTATGGTGAGAGAGTAAGAGCAAGAGAGAGAGAGACTCACAATGTGGGAACTCCAACAATCACAATGTGTGACCGGCCTTCCCTTTATTCAAAGGTCACTAAAAGAATAAAGAGTGTGTGATAGCGATGGGCGCCGCCACCTGCAATGTGCACAGCAGGTACTGTTAGTGTAGTAATGCAAAGGCGGCTAGGTGGAGGCACCTTTACCCCCAACAATAGAGCCAATAGTCCATCATGGTTGTGCTATAGCCCATAAAGGTAAGCATCTTAGACTCGAAGTCAAGTTTGCTCCCTCTCTTCTTCTTGTCCATATAGACAAAAGCAACACATCTAAAGATGTGAAAGTGGGAAACAAAAGGCTTCTTTTCAAAGAAAACCTCATAGGGAATCATATCATGTAATGAGGTAGGAGTCCAATTATGAATGTGAATTGTAGTAGCCATCATTTCACCCCAAAAGGAGTGAGGAAGACTCCTATGCTCCAACATCAATCTAGCCATCCCTAACATGGTTTGATTCACACCATTCTCAAATGGTGTGCTCAAATGGGAGTACTCACCCAAATGTCATTTTCCTTGCAAAACCTCAAAAAAAGGTTAGAATAAAACTCATTGCCATGGTCTGCTCGAACATGTCAAACCCTGAAAGACATTTGTGCTTTTGCAAACACCTTCCAATTATATGCTTTAAGAAACCACAAGAATGAAAAAGAACACCAGGAATAAAATAACTTTGTATGCAACATCATATGTATTACCCCCATGGATTTATTATAGATCACTAAACATTCTGCATACCAAAAAATCAACAATGAATTGAACAAGGGAACACTAAATTTTAAGTGAAACTTGTCACATAGATTTCATTATTCATGTTTTAAATCTTGATTCTCTCAATCTCTTACAATCTCTCATACAAATACATTGATTTTAGGCTCTGAAATGGCTATCTTTCACTCTCTCACTCTCACACAGGCTCTGAATCACTCATACATTATATTCATCATTCAACATTATACAATGATTCATTAAAACTTCTCTCTTGGTCGTGAATATACCCCTCAAGAGGTATGCCTGATATGAAGAGGTCTTAGAGACACTATAGTGACCCTTCAAAGCTCACTATTGTCATTGTCATGTTAATCTTCACTTCAAGTCTTCCACAGGTACTTTCTTCCATTCTTATGTTTCCAAGATTGGAAGACATCCCCAAGCTAAACATTCATTCAACATAACAATCATAGAAGCATATAGAACAAAAGAGAAGATCCACAAAAGCTCAATAGAAAGTCAGGAAGAAGTACAAAAAACCATTCACCTCAGACTAAAACCGATTCGATCCATCAAAAACCTTCTAACATACTCTAAATAATTCTCTAAACCATTCTTCAACCGTCTCTATCTCTTAAATAGAAAGAAAATTGACCAAAAGAGAGGCAAAATAAACTTAATAGAACCAAACAGACACACAATAGAACCTAATGGAACATCATAACTCAATCAAAAACCATCATGACCTTCTCAAACATATTCAAGCTAATCCAAAAAACTTCCGAACCATCCAAAAACCAATCAATCATATCTCAAATTAATGATAAATCACCCAAAATCCAACAAAATAGCTAAAAATACAATCATTTCAGCCCTCAACATATCCCCACACTTAGCTAAGGGAGTGTCCTTGTGACCTTGGAAAATATAGAATAAAATCTCTAAAATAACCATATTCAATTACCAACTCTAGCTCAAACAAATCTACGACCCCAACTAATAACTTGCATTTATCAAACAATTTTGATGAAAGAAAAACATTGTTATCCACTAAATCATCCTAAAAGATAAAAGCATAACAAACTTGTAAAGAATATAAGAGGTTTCTTGTGGCCACTATGATTTGTCAATACTAGGCAATCACCAATGAACCATCATCTCAATCAACTTCAACATCATCTTCAAATCCTCATGACAAGGATAATATACACACCACAACACATCACACCACCACAAAAAATTCACAAAACATTGAACTCAGATTCATAACAATAAGGTAGTATAAATGGAAAATGCCCCCAAAAAAATGGAGAGAAAAAAGAATAACATTCATTAATAATGATGATACATCACAAAACTAATATGCTTGTTTGTTAGGATAAAGATACTTCTTCTTGAATTGTGTACTAAGCTTGCGATGTTCTAGGGCTTTGTTATCATCCACAAAATGTGGAGGTACATTTTAAAGAAATTGCAAGCATCACATTCTTTCTAGCAAGATGATAAACTTGGTAGGGAAAGCTTGGGAAAAATAGTACAACACATCTATCTAAGCCATTGTTACATCCTCATAGGATTGATTCTCAAATTTGGTATGGTATTGCGAGTGTTCAAAAGACATTGCTGATGCATGAAAGCTTAATACCAACAAAAGTGTGCTATAAGATGCACAAAAGTATCCTCTCATCAAGCCTCCATTTGAGCATAATGGAGATAGGTACTTGAATATGTCAAAGGATTCTCATAGGACCTTGGAAATGAGAGGCCAATTAAAAACTAGTCCTATTAAGGAATCATGCAATGTCCACTACCGTTAATAGAGTATGTCATGGTCAAAACCACAAGTATCCATCACAAATTAAGGTGGAAGGTTAATAAATTTGGTTGAGGGAGGAATGGGAATAACATTAGAATATTGGAGAGGTGAGTATGACAAGTCATGAAAGGAATATAGGTGAAGGGATAAAGATGCTAGAAATGGAGCGAAGGATAATAAAAACTATTGAAGGGACTTTGAAGAAAAGGTTGATGGAATAGGCGAAACAATAGGGGAAGGACTTGTAGGAGTAGGAGAAGTTGTGGGATTGGTAATGAAGGGATAGCTGGTAAAAACAAGAATATGAGGAGATAGGGCAAGGGTGAAAGATAATATCTGAATAGAATCAAGATGAGTATTAAGAAGGGAAATGTAACAAAGAAGGTGATAAGCAATTAGGGAATGAGAAATAAGATCCTTAGGATCATGTGGATAAATAGACCAAAAAATTTAAAATATTAAGAAAAACTCCTTTGTGAATAAGGGATTATTAGTAATGTATTTCAACACTTTGGCATGTAATTGCTGGATATTGGACTTATAAAAGTTACTTTGTCGACAATGTGGCTCCATGACAGCATTATCCAAAGGAGGATGCCAAGCATGTCTCAATACTAGGATGTGCGTTGATGATAATTTTGCAAGCCATCAAGGAGGTCCAACTCCACAAAATGCACATACAAAACAACTTGTAAAATCACATCCCCCACATAAAGGTTTATATCTTCCTCATATGGTATCTGTAAGTCCCCTCTAATGTATATAAAAGAGAGAAATCTTGTGACATGATCAAGCATGTCATCCATTGCTCTATCAAAGAACTACTTTAGCAAATCACTCGACCAAGGGTTATGCCACCTGTTCCCTGGAGGCTCTAGAACCATATTACTCAAATAAATGTACAAGGTAAATTTTTATTGATGGTACTTGAGCCAAAGAGAGAGGATATGGGAGACAAGATCACTATAACGAATGAAATCCTCTTGAATACAATTCATATGATGCTGTAGGTGCTTGACCTTAAAGTGAAGGTGTCACACAACTTCATTTGCTACTATAAATGTTGCAACTTCTCCTTAGAAGGCACAACAGAAGAAATAATAGAAGCAGGAGAGGGAATAGAGAGGGTAGCTATAATTTTAGATTCAACTCATCAATATTTTTCTTTTGGAACTCCACAATCTATTGGGAACATTTTGATTTACCCTCACATACACCAAGCTTTGTGGCTGAAGTGATCATGTTTGCCAAAGCAACATCCTTTTCTTTTGACACCTTATCCTCTTTCAAGATTGCATCTTAAGCTTCTAGCTCTTTAATAGTGGCTTTCTGAGAATCCATCAGAGCAGTAGCTTCTTGCATGTGTTTATGTATGCTACTTAGAGTAGATCTCTCTAAAGTCAAATCTTGTAATAGTGGTCTTCTAAGAATCCATCAGAGCGGTAGCTTCATGCATGTGTTTATGTATGCCACTTAGAGTAGATCTCTTTGAAGCCAAAGCTTCTAATGCCTTGCCCAAATGGTTGGTCAAGGAATCAACCTTGTCCCACAAAGAGGTATAGACACCCGTATATATAGACTAGAGATAGCAAGTAATTGTTGTTTTCATTGACGTTGGACATTAGCTGTGAGAGCATGGGTCCATCTATCATTGTTTGTAGAGAAGAGGGAATTTTGAAATCTACTTGACCTTCCCTTTGTGCTACAAATAAATTTGTGCAGGAAGGGAATGAGGGAAGGGAACTACCAAACATGATAGGTACAAGAGCCTATATACTACCGGGGAAAGTACAAAAGTAGGATAGGAAGGACCCTATATATGATAGTGCTTTTTATGAGTGAACTTGGTGGGAGGCTCATCATTAGAATCTAAGTTGTTTTGCATTGGAGGAGGAGAGGGAATTGAAGGGGGAGACTGTTAGGGAAGAGGGGCAAGATCAAGCACAAGAACACCACTTGGGGGAGGTGCAAATGTAATCACTATCTACAGGAAAGCCCCATATGAGATAGTGCTAAGTGGGCTTTCTAAACACGTTGGAAATGATTATCCATTTTGGTTAATAGGAATGATTCCCAATTAAGCTTAGTCCCCTAGAGAATCTTAATAGAAGCTGTAAATACCTCTTTGGAAAAGCATAGGCTTGCCAAGTCATAAATTGATCTTGTAAGAATTGGTATATCTGCTTCCATAGTGGAGAGAAAATGTGTGCCACTATTGATACCCTAGAATTGGTGATGACCTTGATTGATGCTAATGGAGTAGAGGTCTACTTTTGAAGAAGGGAAAGTATCTCCTCAATTGATAATAGATGGTTACTAGTGGTAAATGCATGATTCTCAAAATGTTTTATAATAAAAAGGCACAAACCAAAGAGACCAAAAACCCAATGGCAAACCCAAAACTCATCATGACCACACACCTGGAAAAAAAAAATCAATACAAAAACAAAACTATAAAAAACCTCAATAAAAATCAAAAGAGAACAAAAAGCAATAAAAACCACAAATATAAATTTCTTTTTAAAAAACCCATACCCCCATCATTTTTTTTTGGTCCAAGTGATCCACTCTTTGCTAGTCGACTAGTTGTTTCTCTTGTTCATGGATTTTTTATTGTTGAGGATTCCTAGGATTTATGCTTCATTCACCACTATGCTAACAAACCTTGTGGGTCTTCCGCACATCGCTATATTTATTTCTTTGCCCTCATTCATGTGCACTCTCTCATAAAATTAAATTGTAAATAAAGTTAACCTAACTATTGCACCCACTGAATTAACAATGTGCACTCCATAATTTGTAATTATAATGAATTGTGGTTGTTAATTTGTCAAAGGAACCCTTATTGTTGCACAAGCACATTGCACTATAACCTCACTTACTTTTTGAATTAAAACGAATCCCTCACCATTCACTTGTGCATATACCATGTGCTACACACACAATTAAATTATAAATTAAAATCAACCCGCACTGTCACACATGCATGTACTTTGCGCCATAAATCATCTAATTGTAAAAAGGAATTGCATTTGTAGAGATCCAAAGTCCAATCCAGTCTAGCTGGGGATGAGATGCAAAATCTAATTCATTGTGCATTAACTGGTAAATTAATAACAAACTACAAGCCAACCTTTTCACATGTAAAAGAAATCCATGTAACTTTCAGTCACCCACAATATTGCACCTTAGGATTGATGGATTGTGTATAAGGGGATGGGATTCTCAATCAACATGGGCTTATCAATCCCTATCTATTCTGCTATTTAGTTTATGGTTCTTTTCTGATTCTATTTTGATCTATCTATTCTAGTCAAAGTTAGGGATATGACATGATTTTGACTATATTATACTAAAGTGTTTGCCTATGGTAGGGACCAGGGTGCATCTTTGTTTTTGCTGGAATTCCCTATTTTAATATATCGTGTGTGTGTGTGTGTGTGTGTGTGTGTGTGTGTGTGTGTGTGTGTGTGTGTGTGTGTGTGTGTGTGTGTGTGTGTGTGTGTGTGTGTGTGTGTGTGTGTGTGTGTGTGTGTGTGTGTGTGTGTGTGTGTGTGTGTGTGTGTGTGTGTGTGTGTGTGTGTGTGTGTGTGTGTGTGTGTGTGTGTGTGTGTGTGTGTGTGTGTGTGTGTGTGTGTGTGTGTGTGTGTGTGTGTGTGTGTGTGTGTGTGTGTGTGTGTGTGTGTGTGTGGGTGTGTGCATGTGTGCGTGTGTGCGTGTGTGCGTGGGTGTGGTGTGTGTGTGTGTGTGTGTGTGTGTGTGTGTGTGTGTGTGTGTGTGTGTGTGTGTGTGTGTGTGTGTGTGTGTGTGTGTGTGTGTGTGTGTGTGTGTGTGTGTGTGTGTGTGTGTGTGTGTGTGTGTGTGTGTGTGTGTGTGTGTGTGTGTGTGTGTGTGTGTGTGTGTGTGTGTGTGTGTGTGTGTGTGTGTGTGTGTGTGTGTGTGTGTGTGTGTGTGTGTGTGTGTGTGTGTGTGTGTGTGTGTGTGTGTGTGTGTGTGTGATTTGGCCTATGTAGTCTGAATGGCACCTCCCCTGCCTAGTGGTTTAGCATGTCCCACTATTGGTTTACAATTACTCCCTCATGTTGGATGCTAATTCTATCTATCAATCCAACCTTCGTTCCTTTGTTGCCCTAAAATTCCCTTCAATTATTGATGCTAAGTTTTGCTATTCCTTCCTAGAGTCCTACAAGAAACATATAGGCTCGGTATATGGTTGCAATTTTTGTTTATCCATTGCCAACATTAGTGAGGCCTTGTTCTTGCCCCTCACTACTTCCCTTATGGGGGATTTTGACTACAAATTATTGGTGTATTTATGAGTTTTTAAAAAATTCAAGCTTTTCTTTTTTTTCGAGGATTTTTAAAATTTTGTTTGGTTTTTTAAAAAATTAAAGGGTTTTTGGTGAAATAAGTATTGATTTTAAAAAACATGTTTTTTAATTGGCGAGACGGGAAGGTGTGTACGTGGATGGTAAACATGAATATTAGCGATAGTTCCATGGCACATATGAAATGATTTAATGGCAAACAAGCAACCATGCACAAGCGAACCAGAAATGATCAATGAACAAGAATGGCCCACATGTGAACAGGGCCAATAGTGGCGAGATTGGAAAACACATGTTGATGCATGTGAACAACAACCAACAAGAGGGTGAGGATTGCTAGGTTGTGATTTGGTTAGATGTTTGTCTGTGCATCTGTGGTGGCAATGTGGGAAAGGGGGCTTGCAAGGTGGGGTTTACAGGAGGGTAGGGGAGGTGTGTATTGGAAGGGGGGTTGTTGCTGATTAGGGGGGAAATGGAGTTATAAGGGTGTCACCAGGGGGGAATAGGGGGTAGGGAGGGGCAACTAGGGACTAGAGAGTAATTGGGTCCGAGAAGGGATGGTGGGAGAAGGGGGGGTGGGAAGGAGGTGGTAGGTGGAGAGGGGTGCGGAAGGGTGCAGAGGAGGAGGAGGAGTGGTAGTGGTAGTGGTAGTGGTAGTGGTAGTGGTAGTGGTAGTGGTAGTGGTAGGAGGAGGAGGAGGAGGAGGAGGAGGAGGAGGAGGAGGAGGAGGAGGAGGAGGAGGAGGAGGAGGAGGAGGAGGAGGAGGAGGAGGAGGAGGTGGTGGTGGTGGTGGTGGTGGTGGTGGTGGTGGTGGTGGTGGTGGTGGTGGTGGTGGTGGTGGTGGTGGTGGTGGTGGTGGTGGTGGTGGTGGTGGTGGTAGTAGTAGTAGTAGAATGGAGGTGGAGGAAGTGAAGAGAAGGGGGAGGCAGGGTGGATGCATAGTGGGCGCCAATAGTCAGGGGTAGAGGAGATGGCACCTTGCGGGTTAAGCAAGGGCAGTCAAAGGCAGTAGGTGGCTCTATAGGGAGTAGATAGGTAGCCAATGACAACATAGTTGGCAGGCATAAGGGGCACTAGCAAATGTGAGGGAGGGTGGTGATGGGTAGAGTGGGTGGTGATAGTAGCACTAGTGGGTAGGTTGATGTTGGTGCTAGGCGAGGAGAAGAGAGACAAGGCGTAGAGCCGAGACACCACACAAGGTGGGCGACTAGTAGGAGAAGCGGGCAAAAGGAGGGGAAGAATGAGAAGAGAAGATGGAGAAGAAGGTGGAGGAGAAGAGAAAGGAGGGGGAAGAGAGGAAGAGGGAGGAAGGAGAGGAGGGGGGAGAGAGGGAGGGGCCATGTACATAGGGAAGGGGACAGGAGAGGAGAGAGAAAAAAGGACATAGGGAGGGGTAAGGTTATGGGTGGAGAGAGAAAGAGAGGAAAGAAGGAAAGAAAGGGAGAGAAAGAAAGAAGAAGAGAGAGGGAGAGGGACGGGGTTGGGAGTGTGATGCACTTGCACTTGTTCACTCACTCAACACGACATGAAAAGGTAACACGATATGTGAGAGCAAGGTATACTCTTGTATAATTCAATGAAAGAAATGGTACAACATAGACACATCCCAGGACTACACCCTTGTGACGCTACACATATGAGGGTTCAACATTGGGTATAGGGAATCACATGTAGATTGGAAACCAAGCAGGGCTCAGAGTCACTACTACTCCCTATATAGGTGTTTCTGCAAGCTTTGTAGCTATACCGGGAGTGGAGTGATTAAGGGGGGGGGGGGGGGGGGGGGGAGAGTTGGTTTTTTCTTGTTTGTTTATTTTTAAAGAATAGGATAATGATAATGTTGACTTTTGTGTGGTTGTGTGTTGTTTTTTATAAATTGAAATCCAAAGAAAAAGAGAAAAGAAAAGAAGAGAAAGCGTCCCCATGCTCCGACATGCATGTGCATGGGCAAGATTTTTTTTATAATGATGGGATTAGGATGCCATGTTGGAGCACAAACTGATGCACACAACATGTTGGACATGATAGCACATGAGATGAGGAAAAAAACAGATGTTCATGCAATAATATAGGAGATCAACACGCATAAAACCACGAAAAAAAAGGAACTTTGAAC
This sequence comes from Lygodium microphyllum, assembly GCF_053477565.2. NCBI lineage: Eukaryota > Viridiplantae > Streptophyta > Polypodiopsida > Schizaeales > Lygodiaceae > Lygodium > Lygodium microphyllum. Next base: position 24,119,641 of record NC_141151.1, read on the forward strand.
AAACCAAACATTGGATTAAAGTGCAAGAAAAAAGAAAAGTGGGCAAGCAATAAGGGGAATAGGATGGAAAACCTGAACGAGGTGTCCAACATCAAGCAAGGATGTTCACATGGGAAAATATCAAAAAACACATTTGAAAATACAATGGAGAATTAATCATGAAAAATCTATTTGTCCAAATAGAGGATCAAGAAAAGAAAAAATATCAAATTTGATGAGCCACACATGATTGTCAAGTCAAAACACACATTTGATGACAAATATGGACATTCACATGAAAAAATTAGTAAAAACACTTTTTAAATATACCCAAGACTTGTCCAAAATTAGTAACATAGAATCCATGCATCAAAATGAACGGCTTTAAAAGGAAAAATGTCTCAGGGAGGATTGGGATAGTAAGGCTTTAAATATACCCAAGACTTGCCCAAAATTAGTAACATACAATCCATGCATCAAAATGAAAGGCTTTAAAAGGAAAAATGTCTCAAGGAGGATTGGGATAGTAAGGCTTTAAATATACCCAAGATTTGCCCAAAATTAGTAACATACAATCCATGCATCAAAATGAAAGGCTTTAAAAGGAAAAATGTCTCAGGGAAGGGGAGGATTGGGATAGTAAGGCCAAATCCCAATTTTGGTGTGAAAAAGATAGGTTCATATGGAAACACATCTAATTAATGTAAAAATTTTCAAAAAATCACAGCAATCAAAACGTAAGTTAGAATAGGAGGCTATAAAAAGAAAAAATGTCCATTCAAAAGGAAAAACAAGGCTATGGCATAAGATTGCAGTTTTGGTGAGTGTAGGATACATTCACATAGGAAACCAGTAAAATAAAAAAAGTGCAAAAAGAAAAGGGAAAAACCCTTGGGAGAGGGGTGTGACATTATGGATGGGTGGGGTAAGGATCCCAACAGGGTTTAGAAAAGAAACATTTTCAATCGGTCAAATCAAAGGATCTTCACATGGATGTATGTACATGGATATGTAGGGATGCATCCCCACATTTATAACTTTATCAAATCAGGTGATAACGATCTACATAGCCTATACATTGAGAGATGCTAGAGTTTGATGTACCCACACTTTAAAAATGATGTACATACATATACACAAGAGTAGGGTGAGAAACACTTGGCCCGTTTAGCAGGTGGTCGAAATAGACAATTGTCGTGGTGTTAGGTGTTCTAGTCGACTATAGGAGGTGCCACAACTCAGCACAATACACGTACACATAACAAAGACCATGTAGGAACACCCAGGGACGTAGTGTTGGCTATGAAGGTCGAAAAGTTGTCATTGTCGAAGCACATTGCCCTTAATCTTACCAGGCACTCATGTTGGAAGGAGAGTTCAATCGCTTGCCCCAATTGCTCATATCGCTCAACAAATATTGAAGGATCCATATTTTACACTAAATTTAGAAGTTGACAAGATTGGGAGGCTTACAGGTAGTATGCCAGCGTGCACAATTGATGGTGCATCCGCACATCCCAATCTGGCTGGCATAAGTGCAAGAAGGAAGGCCAGAAGCCTCATAATGCAATGCACACAATCGAGTGATGTGTTCTGTGGTGGTAGGAGGGACCCATCTCATGTGTGCAAGGAGAAACAAGAATGTACCTGATTGTCAATTATCGTAACATTTCCCATTTCTCACCTCTCAATTGATTGAAGGAAAAATCACTCACACTCAGGTCCCCTTCTCTGTCATGCTCTATTGATAGATACAGGAGGGTAGCCCAATTCGTGAGATCCATTGATGGATTCCTCATTGTCACTTGTGCAAAATTTGTGTACCTTGTATGCAATTGATGGTAAAATAGTGCATCTTATCCTATGCTGACATACAATGCAAGAAGAAAGGCTAGGGAGCCTTATAGTGCCATGCACAAAATAGATTGTTCTTTGTGCATCGAGAGGCCCATCCCCTATGTGCAACACTCCATTCTACATAGCTCACCTCTCATTGATTGAAGGAAGATGAATTGTCACTTGCCCCAATCTTTGTCTCATACTCTTTTGATAGATACAAGGCACAACCCATGCTCGCATTCCCATCTGGTTAGGGTGAAAGCTCATGTCACTCAGGGGGTTGTTGATGAAGATCACTTATCGTTGATGTCATGATATTGATGCAGAGGTGTGCCTAGGGAGGTAGCCCCACAGATCTAAATCTTGGTTTAGGTGTAGGAGATTTTGTCTACTCTAGGAGTCAAATACCCTTTTGACATGACATGAAGTGCATCTTGGAGATTTTGATTGATGAGTCACCTAATTTGGGTTGTGGGTGTTGCCATCTTTTCCACAATCAGCTTCCTACCGAAGGGTGTTGACACGTTTTCTTGGAGCGAGGCCTATTATGATGGGAATGTTTCTTTTCCATAACACATTGTATTTTTTATTATTCTTTTTATTCTTTCCTTTTCTCTTTTTGTTTTCTCTTTCTACTCTACCTTTTCTCAAAATTAGGTTGGTATGGCAAGGTCCAAAGTCATTTTCTCCCATAAGCTATTTTCTTTCTTTTCTTAAAAAATAATGGCAAGAATACCATTTATCAGAACTATCCATACCACATCTATTGGATTGAAAGGGTAACAGGGTGGGAGCTAGAGTTGAGGGGATGAAGGACTTCATCCACCTCATCAACATAAGAAATACGGATATCAGTGATAGCATGAGAATCAAGAATGAGTGACACCCAAGAGGGATAAGGACTATCAACTGTGATTGTCAAGATCCCCAGGGAGGGAAGTACATCTTCAGGTGATAGTTGTTGATTAGAAAGGGATCCTTAGAACCATCAATGGCTTGTATTTGAATAGATCCATTAGGATTGATAGCTAGCACTTTATAGGGACCCATCCAACACTGTTAGAGCTTTTCTAAAAACTTGCCAAAGCACAAATCATAGGCTAGAATGAGGTCATCTTCCTTGAATCCTTTGCACTTGATGAAGTTGTCATGGTAAGCCTTGCATCACGAGCTTGTGTGGCTTCCATTCACTATAGGGCCATCTGCGTATTTCCTCTAAGCATTCCAAGTATAGAACATGACACTATAGGGATTCACCATCTCCGAGGCACTCTTTGAAAGCCACTCATAGAGAGGGTAGTTTCAACTTCAGAGAAAAACTATTTTTGTGCTACACATCAAGTAAAAGGATGTATATCTTGTAGTTTCCTTATGGGAGGTTCTTTATGCCCAAAGGACCTTTATAAGTCAATCGTCCTAGTCGCGGTGGTCTGTGGCAATCATTCATGTCAAGATCGTGTAGAGAATGTGATTGGTAACTTCAACTTGGCCATTGGATCTAGGGTAGTAGGGTGTGGACTTGTGATAGTGGGTCTTATAAAGCTCTATTAGCTTCTCCATGATCTTACTTAGTAAATGAGTGTTTCTATCACTTACTAGCTCTAGGGGACTGCCAAAACAAGTGATGACATTGTCATACAGAAATAGGGCTACACAATTGCCATCATCTTGCTTGAGAGCCTTGGCTTCATACTACTTTGTAACATAATCTATATAAACCAAGATGTATCTATTTTGCTTCCTTCTAGTTGGAGGGTCGATTGGGCCCATGAAGTCAATGCTCCACTTCTCAAATGGCTTCAGGAAAAGGATAGGTTGCAATGGCATGGCATTGGTTTTTGTAAGCTTCCCCATACATTGTGATAGGCATCACATTTCTCGTAGTAATCTTGGGTATCCTTGTGGAGGGTTAGCCCACCACCACTATCTTGCGAGTAGAGCCTTCCAGCTTATCGTACAAAGTATCCTCCATATGGTTTGTCATGGCAAGTCTTTAGAACAATCCCGATCTCATCTCCTATGACACATCTCCACAACACTTGCCACAAAATACCCTCAACTATTTTAGATTGGTTGATGCAAATAGGGCTACAATCTTTTCAATCTTTGTAGGATATTTTTCTATCCCTTGTGTAGAGATAATGTGACCCAACAAGACTCTTGAATAGACTCCAAAGATGCATTTTCCAGCCTTGAGGGAGATTCCATACTCCTAACATCACAAGTGTCCCCAATGTTGGAAAAACAAATTGAAAATACAAAAATCGTCAATAAATACCTTAATGAAATCATGCAATTGATTTTGGAATGCCACCATCATGACTCGTTGGAAAGTGATGGGGCCATTATAAAGCCGAAACAGCATCACCTTATAAGCAAAGGTTGCCCACTCTTTAGTGAAGGTTGTCTTGGATTGGTCCTATTTTTCTATTTGCACCTTATTATATCCTCTAAATCCATCTGACAACAATGAATAGAGCTAATGTCTTGCAACAATGTCCAACAACTAGTATGTGAAAGGAATAGGAAGTGATCATTCTTAGTTTTGGAATTAAATTTGTAGAAGTCCACACGGATACAAAGTTTCCCATTCTTCTTAGGCACAACCACAATAGGTAAGACCCATTCACTATTGGCCATGGGATGAATGAACTCAGCTTCCAAGAGCTTCAATAGCTCTATTTTCACCAAGGCTAAGTAATTTGGATTCATTCTTCTATGACATTCCACAATGTGGTGTTGGCATACTGTGGGATCAATTCCCTCCAAATCTTTTTAAGACCAAGAAAACACATCTAGATTCTCCTTCAAAATGTCCCAAAGGACTAAAAACTCCTCACCAAGAGGCTACTTCCCAATTTTAGGTGACACTCAGTACCATCTATGTCAATAAAGGTCAATTGCTTCTCATCTTTCTCTTCTTTGATGAATGTCCTGTAGATTGCTTTTGGATACAGAACTGACTCCTTCAAGGGAGTGACTTCTTTTTCTGATGCTCCATTGGAACTAGCTTCTTCTTTCTTCATCGATGACTCATGTGGTCCTTTGGACTGCTAGAATGGTATCAAGGTTGTTTCTACTTTTGTTTTAGGCCTAATTCCTTCTATATTCAAGGACTCATCTTTAAAGGATGCATCTAGGGTCACATAACACAAGTCTTCCATGTTTATTTGCTCTAGTGGATTTGGTACATGCTAGCAGGGGGCATTTTCATAATCTTCTCTCCAAAATAAATGGTCAGATGGCAAGAGCCACTAGTGAAGGAAACCTTGGTGCCCTTGATCCATTGCTTATATAGTATCATCATCATTCCATCAAATAGCCTAGAATCCTCAATCTTTGAGGTCTCTGTGACACCTCCATAATCTTGCTCTTCACTTTCATTATCTTCCTCTGTAGGCTCTGTCTCTACTTTGATAGGGGCTCTATAGGAGAAAAAGAGGTTCTGTGTTTCGAAGTCCTCTTCTGTTTCTAGCTCCTTTATTGCCATGTAATAGGGTGAGCAATACATCCATGCTTCTGTTTCCATGTATAAATTAATTTTAGAGGTAATCCAAGCTCAATCAGGAGGTATTCACCCATTCTTAATGACTTTTCTTTCTTTGGACGTTGGCTTATAGTACCCACTGTCAAGGACCGCGCCTCTAGTTTATTGGGAAAATCGGTTTGATAGCTTCTTCTACCGACGTTCCATCTATAATTTGATTGGAAAAGTGTAATAAGACTTTGATGGATGTGGATTTATTATCCTTTTGTGAGCCATACAGTTTCAAAACCACTTTATTAGGTCCTATGCCCAGGGTTAGGGTTTCCTTCAACCAATCTGCCCTTGCTTTTGCTTCGAATAGCCATGGTCTTCCTACTAGCTGAGGGTAGGATGTTCCATAGGAATTTGGCTTCACCACTAGATAGGTAAGCCAATAAGCTCTTGATGCCATGGTTGTCTTAACAAATGGAATAATGCCTAAAGGCTTGATTCTACTCTGGTGTGCCAATTTGATAAGCCACCATGTAGACTGCATACCTTGCAAGCCTAAATCCTTCATTGTCACATTTGTCATTATATTTACAAATGACCCTTGTCAATCAAAGCATTTTCAATAAAACACCCTTCTATCCAAACATGAGTCTCTTTGGGGTGTCAGAATCCCTACATCCACTTCTTTTACTAGCTATGGAGCCTTATTGGACTTGGTTGCACTTGAAGGAGTAATATTTGATCCATGTCTCCGCATCAAGTTGCTTTTAATTTTCTTTTGACAGCTAGGGGACAACATAAAAAATTGTCGAAATGTTAGGTTTATTTGAAAGGTATCCAGGTCTTTGACCAAGTCATACTCCTTGATAGGGTCCACTAGCTTCTCTAGCTAGCTAGGAAATGGGATGGCACCCAGTTTCATCTTTCATATTTCTTTTAAAAGTGATGGCATATGAAATTCTTCTATCACTAGGGTACCTTTGCCTCTTATGTCTCTTGGATTGTCTCTATGTCTCTCTGTGGGCAGTATAGTGCTTTGTACTACAATCTTCTATTTCTCTGTTGGAATATTGAACTTTATAGTTTTGGCAAGGGGATTATTTTCTTTTTTGACGAGTTGTTTCTTTTACTTGGTACACGTGATTATGGCAACTTCTAGTTCCACCAAGCTGGAAGCAAGCTCCTTGGCTTTGGTCATTCTCAGCGACACTTCCCTTCAAGGGAGATGGATTGAGATATTCTTTTGCAGTGTAGCCCTCTCCTTTGCATCTACACTACATAAGGGCTTGTAGTCCATGGTCCTTCTAGGGTTTGGACAAATTTTCAAAATATGCCCCTTTTCCTTGCATCTTTAACTCTCTATTTTTTATCTCTGGGCACTGCTAGATTTTTTTCCTTTGTAGCTTTGACATGGGAACCTACTTGGCTTGAAGTTAGATCGAAACTTCCTAGGCTTTGGCATGATGTCCTAGGTTTTCATCTTTGATTCTAGAAAATTGAATCTTGTTTCTTCATCTTTCTTTCTCCTTTCATGCATCTCCTTTAGAGAGGAGGTCTTATGTATGGTTCTTCCTCAGGTAGTATGAACAAAAGGCTCCTCGTATGGCAGATTTTTCGGTACATTCAATGGCCAAGTGTCTCAACTGATGGTACTTTCCACACCAAGTGTTGGATCTGGTGGCATCTTTTGTTGCTCTTGTGGGTTAGATACATTGATAGTGTTCACTGTCAAAGTCTGCAGCTGATCTATTAGTACATCCATTAGCTCCTTCTTAATATTTGCAGCTAAGTTGGACAAGTACTCCTTTAAACTTTTCCCCCTTGATACACTAGCAATGGGGCTCTTAGGCATCTATGTTGTCTCTGTTGAGATATCGAACTCCACTCGTGATATGCCAGGGTGACCATTGTGTATTTATGTCACCGACTTCTCAGTTGCAGACGCGGTTGGTACACTGCCCATGAATAATAGCTACATGATAGCTATCCTTATCTACTCTAGTTCATGGCTCAGTTAGTATGCCACCTTAGTTAGTTGAGTTTGGTTTGAGACCCATATATAGGGTTCTTCTATTTCTTTGTACTTGAGTTCTTTTGGCTTACACAACTAAGAAGAGGAAAACTGTTTTCAGCCTCCACCTTTGTGTGTATTCCCCCATTGTGCAAGCAAGAAAGCTTCAAGTGAGACTCCTTCCTTCTCTCCTACAATCTTGACATGGTATCAGAGCCTTGTTCATGGTAAGGAGCTCAAGAAAGCAAGCCAAGCTCGTGGTGTTCTGGTAAGAGGAGCAGTGTTGCTTTCATTTTCTGTTTTGGGAGCAGATCTCTGCAGGTAGCACAGCCGGAAAGTGCAGGAGTGCATTGTCACAGGTTGAGACGCCCTTTGCAGTGAAGCAAGAGGGTTGCGACCTTGTTTTTTTGATTTGAGGCCATTTCGGGGCCTGTTTTGGAGGCAGAAGTTTTCTGCACGCACTCAGGAAAAGGCCCAATTTTATGCTGTGCGACCACTGTTCTACAGGTCAGTGAAAAGTTACCACAGAAATTGCATCGTATGCTTATGTGTAGAGACATTGGGAGTTACAGAATCATTCTTGGTTCCTGTTTATGCAAAATCCTCACTAGGAAGTGACTATGTGGTCAAATACCACTTTCGCCAGTTTTGCAGATTTGCCCTTGTGAGGGTGAAGCTGTATTTTTTGCAGTAACAGAATTTTTTGCAGTGTTCTGTAATGGCGTCTGATTCTCTTTCACAGATTGTCACTGAAAAGCTTTACAAGAACAACTTCCAAGCATGGAAGTTTAGAATGACGAATTTCCTTATGGGAAAAGGATATTGGGAATTTGTTGTAGGAAATGAAGAAGAACCAGTTCTTCCTGATGTTCCCAATCAACAGCAAATGCAAGCATTTAAAGCATGGCATGAGAGAGCCAGGAAAGTTGTGTATTGGCTGTCTATCAGCATTTCAGATTCTATGATTGTGCATATTCAGGATGCAAGTACCCCAAAGGAGGCATGGGATACTTTGTCAAAAATGTATAGCACAAATACGCAAGCCAGGAAAATGCAGCTCAAGCAAGAGTTGCATAATGTGCAAAGAGAAAATATGAGCATCAATGACTACCACATGAAGGTGAAGAAGATTGCAGATGCACTTGCTTCCATTGGGTCTCCAGTGGAAGATGATGATTTAGTTTCCGTGACCTTGAATGGTCTAGGAAAGGATTATGCACAGTTTCGGACATCCATTTTAGTTCGTGAAAGATTTCCTGATTTTGAGGAGTTGATTACTCTTCTAATTTCTGAGGAGCAGAGAAATGGTGGTGCATCTTCTTCAGGAGGAACTTCAAAAGAAGCTGTCTTCTACTCAAATGCTGGAAGAGGTAGAGGCAGAGGTAGAGGAGGCCGATTTGGAGGCCGTGGTAGAAATCAGAATATGCAGCAAACTCAAGAAAACCAGTCCTATGGAGGAGGACGTGGTAACTCTAGAAGCAGGGGGAGCCAAAGAGGTCGTGGTGGATGGCAAAGAGGCCAAAATGCAAACAGCAATGTTGAATGCTACTACTGTGGTAAAATGGGTCATATAGCTAAAGACTGCTATAAAAAGCAGAATGACATCATGAATGGGAAATTGCAACAAGGGAATTATGCATCTTCTAGTAGACAGGGTGATGACAGAAATGAGCACTTGTTTATGGTGCAGCACATGAACAATTCTGTGACAAGTGCAGAAGAAAGCAACGATGTATGGTATGTTGACTCAGGTGCATCAAACCACATGACAGGTCATGCAGAATGGATGGAGGATGCAAGGAAAATGGAAAAACCAGGATTTGTGGAGACTGGTGATGATACTGCACGTCCTATTGTGCAGATTGGAAAAATTCCCTTGTCTATGCAGGATGGGAAAAAGAAATACCTGTTGGATGTATTTCATGTTCCGAAATCACCAAGAATCTAGTTTCTGTTGGTCAAATGGTTGAGCAGGGCTTGCAGGTCAGATTTAATCCTCATGGATGCTTTGTTGAGGATATGAAAAATAAAGGTCGCTTGATAGCAAAAGGAAAGAAGAAGGGCAGAATGTTTACGTTGGATGCAGACATGTCTGAATTGAGTGCAGCAATGTTTGCTCATGGGACTGGTGTAGTTGCAGATATTGATATCTGGCATAAACACATTGGTCATGTTAATGTACAGCGACTTAAATCAATGCAGGCCCAAAATATTATTGCAGGATTGCCCAAATTCAAGGTTGCAAAAATGCATAAGATATGTGAAGCCTGTAAGTTTGGAAAACAGGCAAGGAAACCATTTCCTACACATGTTCAAGAGAGTGAGAAGCCATTGGAATTAATCCACTCTGATGTGTGGACTACTAAAGCTGCATCTCTTGGAGGGTGTCATTATTTTGTCACTTTTATTGATGACTATAGCAGAAAAGTTTGGGTGTATTTTATGAAAAAGAAAAGTGAAGTTTTTGGGCATTTCAAAACTCTTAAAGCTATGGTTGAAAAAGAAACAGGCCTGTAGATAAAATGCCTAAGGTCAGATGGAGGGGGAGAGTACCTCTCAAATGAGTTTGCAAGGTTCCTGCAGGAGCATGGCATAAAGCAGCAATATTCATGCATTCATACCCCACAACAAAATGGAATTGCAGAAAGGAAAAACAGGCATATTGGAGAGGTATCTCGTGCCATGCTAAATGAAAAAAACTTGCCAAATTTTTATTGGGCTGAAGCAGTTGCTACAGCAGTCTACATAATGAACAGGACTCCCACTGCAGCAATACATGGAATGACTCCAGAGGAGAGGTATACTGGTAGGAAACCAGATATTTCTCATTTGAAAATTTTTGGTTGCATTTCCTATGTACATGTGCCAGATGAGTTGAGATCCAAGTTGGATCCAAAAGCTGAGAAGTGCATCTTTATTGGTTACTCTCTGCAGCAAAAAGGGTATAGATGCTATAACCCTTCTACTCGTAAGTTTACAGTGAGCAGAGATGTTGTTTTTGATGAGATGAGTAGCTGGTATAAACCAGTAAATGTGATTGATGATGTAGATGCACAAAATGGTAATGCTGCACAGAATTCACAGCAGCAGTCACAAAATATTAGTGGACCTGGAGTGTCCTCTAGCAGTGGTTCACATTCTTCGCCATGGATAGGCAGATTGAGATCAGGAGAATCTTCTCAAAGCAATGCAGATAGTGGTATGCAGGTATTACGAAAAGGAAAAGAGAAGGTTGATCAGCCCATGTTTGATGTGAATGCAGGTCACTCTTATGTGGATGGTGAATCCAGTGGCTCAGAACAGAGCATTGATGATGAGTTGGGTATTCCTTCTATTGTTACACCTGGAGTAAGGAAGACCATGGATGTTTTGAGAGCATCTGGGAGTGAACCTACTTTGCGTAGGTCTACGAGAGCTAGGTATCCTGTGGATAGGCTGAAATATGATGGATTTACAGCCATTCACTATGCATATATGGTTAAAGTGATATAGGAACCAGAACCCACTTCTTTTGAGGAAGCCATGGGAAAAGAAAAATGGGAGAAAGTCATGGATGAAGAAATGGATGCCTTGGAAGCAAATGCTACATGGGAATTGGTACCTTTGCCTAAAGGTAAAAATGCAATTGGTTGTAAGTGGGTTTATAAGGTGAAGCACAATGTAGATGGTTCTGTGAACAGATACAAGGCAAGATTAGTAGTCAAGGGGTATGCACAAACATATGGCATTGACTATGAAGAAACATTCAGTCCTGTTGCAAGGATGGCAACCGTAAGAGCAGTCATTGCTATGGCTGCATCAAAGGGATGGTCTTTACATCAGATGGATGTAAAGAATGCATTCTTGCATGGTGATTTGCAAGAAGAGGTCTATATGGAGCAGCCACCAGGTTATGTGCATGCTGTTCATCCTGAGTTTGTTTGCAGGTTGAAGAAAGCCTTGTATGGCTTGAAGCAAGCACCTAGAGCATGGTCTGACAAGATAGGACAGTATCTTGTCACTATTGGCTTTCAGATTTCCAAGGCAGATTTCTCACTTTATGTGAGAAAAACAGAGAAAGGTATTATGCTACTTGTCATTTATGTTGATGATTTGATTATGACAGGTGACAGTGATGAAGATATCCTTCATGTGAAAATGCTATTGAAGCAAAAGTTTGAGATGAAGGATTTGGGAGAGCTGCGTTATTTCTTGGGCATTGAGGTGATTAGATCACCAAGTGGGATACAGCTCTTGCAGAGGCAGTATGGATTGGACATGCTGTCCAAATATGGGATGACAGGCTGTAAGCCTATTTCAGTTCCTTTGGAGCAGAATGTGAAGCTGAGCACAGATGCAGGTGAGCTTCTAGAAGACCCTACTATGTACAGACGCATAGTAGGAAGTTTGATTTATATGACTATTACCAGGCCAGATTTGAGCTATGCTGTTGGATTGGTAAGTCAGTTTATGCAAGCTCCAAGGAAACCACATTTGGATGCGGCTAGACACATACTCAGGTATGTGAAGTCCACATTGCAGTATGGACTATTTTATGAGACTGGGGTTTAGATACAGTTGCATGGATACACTGATGCTGATTGGGCTGGTAGTATTTCTGATAGACGATCTACCAGTGGATATGTGTTCTCTTTTGGGAGTGCTGCAGTCATTTGGAGCAGCAAGAAACAGCCTACAGTTGCCTTGTCGAGCACAGAGGCTGAGTACAGGGGTGCAGCAATGGCTGCATGTGAGGTAGCTTGGTTGCATAAGCTACTTTATGATATGCATCAGTCTACAGATGGGCTAGTTGTCATTTATTGTGACAACATGAGTAGTATATACTTGGCAAATAACCCAGTCTATCATGCTAGAACAAAGCACATTGAGGTGCATTATCACTATGTGCAAGAGAGGGTTTTACTAGGTCTTATTGATCTAGTTTATGTCAGCACAGAGGATCAGGTAGCTGACATATTCACGAAGGCATTGGGCACAGAGAAGCTGCGCAAGTTCAGAGACCTGCTTGGTGTGCAGGAATTGGGATTGAGCTCAAGGGGGAGTGTTGAGATATCGAGCTCCACTCGTGATACGCCAGGGTGACCATTGTGTATTTATGTCACCGACTTGTCAGTTGCAGACGTGGTTGGTACACCGCCCATGAATAATAGCTACATGATAGATATCCTTATCTACTCTAGTTCCTGGCTCAGTTAGTATGCCACCTTAGTTAGTTGAGTTTGGTTTGAGACCCATATATAGGGTTCTTCTATTTCTTTGTACTTGAGTTCTTTTGGCTTACACAACTAAGAAGAGGAAAACTGTTTTCAGCCTCCACCTTTGTGTGTATTCCCCCATTGTGCAAGCAAGAAAGCTTCAAGTGAGACTCCTTCCTTCTCTCCCACAATCTTGACAGTCTCTGGCTAAGTTGATGCAAAGGGACCTTTGTTTTGCTTCTAGTTCTAGGCTCATGTTTGGATTGTTGGTTGTTGTTGAGTTCACTTGGTAGGGTTCCATTGTTGTTGTTGATTCACTATTGGGGGGACCATTTTTGTGGCCACTGGGACTATCGTTGGCCATCATAGGAGGCATTGTTTGTGGCCACTCTAGAGTTGGTGCACTATACTGAGGCATTGTGGGCATCTATTAGTAGGGGTAGGGGATAGTTCTTGGGACTGCATTTGGAGGATACACTATTCCTAGCATTAAAAGAGGTAAACCTCCTCTTCCTAGGATCATTGAAAATCTTGCTTCCACTTCATCATACAGTTTGGCACATTCCATTACAACTTGTAGATTAGTTGGTCTTCTTAGTTCCACAAACTTGTAGACCTCTGGTTGTAACCCTCTTAGAAAGACTCCCTTTTGAATTTTTTATCTAGATTATGGTTAGTCCACCTTTTGAGTATAGATTCCATCTTTGAGACAAATGCATTGACCTATTCTCCAGGGGTTTGATTCAAATTCATGAACTCTTCTTTCATCCGCTCTTCAAAGCCTTTACATCTAAATTTGGTATGGAATGCTACCTTCACTTGGGGCCAATGTTCTTGTTGATTGTCTCTCATACATTGAAATGCCGTGCTTCTAAAAGTGGTAGTGAATATTGCCAATCAATGCTCTAGGGTTCTGGCATTGTTGGCCACACACTCTACCATAAACTCTACTACATGAAGATCAGGGTCGTCATTGTACTCTCCTTTAAAGATTGGTAGTGGGACTATATTGAGTGTTGTTCCTTCATAGGGATCCTCAAAATGGGGTAGGGTATAGTTTAGGGTAACAAGTTCCCAGGTATCAAAGGTATCAAGCATGCATTCCACCTTGCATGCCAAAAGTGAATAGTTGGAGCCATCTAGTCGATCGTCTTTGGGTAAAGAAGGGAGAACATGTGGTGCCATGTTAGGCAATTCGACAACACCTAGAGACATGCCATACATTGCTAAAAAAATTTCACAATATTGTACACAATTGGCACATTCCCTTGGCCGGACTGCAAAGGACATGGCTTCCAAAGACGCAATTACGACTCACGTACTATCACGTAAGTGCCTTATCTCATTTAATAAAAATAAATGGTGAAACATAAATATTTCTTTAGTTTATAAATTTTATAAAATATCTTAACATTTATTTTCAAATTTTAATAATTTTCAGCATTTATGTATGTTTGATTGTATATTTTAAAAATCAATCATGGTAAAAAAAGCTTTAAAATGGCTTTAAATGGCATATATAATTTTTCATAAAATATATGGCTAAACAATTATGAGATATAATATTTTTCTTATAAAATTTTATATTATTGAAAGTTTTTGGACTTTTTTAAAGAGATTTAGTATGTTTTAAAAATAAAAAAAAATATTTTAAATAAAAATTAAAGTATTTACTGATAAAAATCATATTTTTAGCTCAACAAAAATTAGAATCTTTTAGTAAAAAGTTGAAAGTATGGATTTTGAAGTTTTATTAAATTTTCTTGAAGTTAAAGAAAGAGAAAAATTAATTTAATGTTATTTCTTTAAGACAATATGCATATAAAATATGGTGTTTCCAATTTTATGCAAAATTAACAGTGTTCCCAAAGTGCTGAGTTATATCATTTGGGACAAAGGGGAGTGCAAGAGTATTCTTGATTATTACTAAGGATGATAAATTTATTAAGATTTATAAAATAGATAACTCAACAAGGAATAACCATAATCATAAAAATGCATAAATAGTAGCAAGATTGACAATTGATATATACAATGGCATGAGGGAAAGCCTCGGCATCTAAACTAAAACTCTATATTTTATTTTCTATAAATGATTCTTGAGCGATCAAAAGAATCAATAGTGGAGGGCCACTAGGGTAATTTAATAATTAAGGAGATACATCGGGTTTAAAATGAACTGTATGTGGATGTGTAAGAGTGTGGAAACAACTTGTTTTTGTCATGTTTGATGCTTAATTAAAGAAGAGGAGAGAAAGGACGTTGCCATCAAAAAATAAAAAATGAATTAATTATCTATACATTAATAGCAATGACGGAATGCACAATACAGAGAGGGGAAACGTTTAAAAGGGGAATTAATGTTTATGGGTTTGATGAACCTTAGATTGATTGTTTTGAATGGTTGCTAACTAGTAAGTAAATAAAAATAATTAACTATATAAAGGCAGAGAAGAAATAACCTAAAAGGAACCTAAACGGAGATGTGGTGAAGATCCATTGGATCTATACCCTGAAACCAATCTTCTTAAAGTCAAACACAAAATCGTCCTAGATAAACTGCCACTAGTATGGCAAGGGTAAACTTATAAGGACCCACCCTTGAAAGATGGGGGGAAACCATAGTTATCCTAGGTTTAGCATCCTAGTGCCCAGTATAGAGACCCAGCTGTGAAGGTTGAAAAAATGAAGTGCAAGACTAAGCTTACTGAAATCTAGATATTTGCATGAGAATAGTTGGACTAATACAAACGAGTGTCGTAAATATCATGGAAGGCTAGACAGAGTTATTGCAGTTAGTGGCAAAAATCACCTATCTAGTGCAACAACTCTTAGGAGTTGACTTGGCAACTTGGTTAAAAGTGGCTTTGATCTTTGGCCACCAGTCATTTTTTGGTGTGTTTGCCAAGAGCCAATTGCACTCAAATGGGTGGTGAATCTCCCTAAGATATTCGAATATCCTAGGCACATTTTTTGAAGTTAATGAGTGATTTCGAAGTCTCTTTCTTAAGAGTCTATTTTCCGAATTTGCCCTAGGATTTCCAAAGGCAAGCATTAGATTGGGCAAGAGACAAAGAATTAGTAGAGGGTGGCAAATATTTTGGTCCGTAGTTAATGGTAAATATGGAACAATTATCTTCTTGGAGTTGGGGGTATAATGAATGTGTGCAAACCATTATTCTCTTTGTGGCACATTTTGGGCTGATAGACAAAATTGAAATAAATATGATTAGTGTGGCATACCACTATGATTGGTATTATCGTAGAGCTTATCGGACGTTTAGGACTAAGTGGAGTGATGTATTGCCTTGGATACATTGTGGTGGGAGCTCACGCTCAACCGCCAAGACCCACAGACCGCTTATTGCTTCAAGCGTTTCAAGCGAGCTCTAATGGCTATCTCTCACCTAGCCGACGTGCCGTCGATCCTATGAGTGTATTGAGCTTACCTTGATGCCGATATGAGTTGCCTCCTCTCTTGCACACCCCGGTAGCTCCACGATCCTAGATGCGAGCTCAAGCATCCTCAAGCCTCCTCCATCTCCAAGCTCCATCCTCCATAGCCATGCACGTGAGAAAAGAGAAGAGAAGAGAAGAGAAGAAGAGAAGAGGAGATGGTGAAGAGCTTCACCCTCTTGATCCCTCACTCTCACACACTCACTCACTCACTCACACTCTCACACTCCCTCTCTCAAGAGCACACACAAGCAAGAAGATGAGGAGAAGAGAAGAAGAAGAGAGCTCTTATTAGCCACACACCAAAGAATGAGCTTCCATTCACTTTTTGAACTTTATATATACAAACCCTAAAAACCCCATGGGCACCCATCCCTTTTTTACATGATCGGCCATTGTGGCAAGGTCCTTTTTACATTTCCCTCTTCTAGCCTTATGCCTCTAGCCTTTTACAATTGGCACAGGAGGGAGCTTGGTGCTCTTTTACAAGAGATTTTCAAGTTTTTTGAGGTGCCTTTCATTTAAAATTGCGCTTTTTTCCACGGCTTAGCTTTGGAGGTTGCCTGCGTGTCTTTGCTCATTTTTCATTTTTTTTCTGCTTTTTCCTTCCTTTTTCCGCCATCTCAACTTGGGGTTAACATTACCCCCTCCTAGACGCGTGCCAGTCCCATGGCACTTCTGTCTTATTATAGGTTGGCAGGCAATTGGCCAAGTGGTGTAAAGGTGAGGGCCACTTGGAGACTCAGGTGCTTGTGGAAGTTGTGAAATGATTTTTGTCGGAGAAGCCAAATGGATATTGCGTGGTTGACGGGGGCCTCCGAAGTTGGTGGTTTGTTGCTTTTTGTGATGCCTGAAAGGAGAAGATGCGGTGCTGTTCCTAAGGGGAGTGCCTACCTCATTGTCTTAGTGCATTGTGCTCGTGCTAGTGGAATGGGGAGGTGGGTCTAACTGTAGGCAAGCCTGGGTGATGTCCCACACTTGAGGACCCCATTTGTGCCAAGGGAGGTGCGATGCAAGTGGCTTAGGGTGACAGGTCTAACCATAGGCGAGTGTTACCTCCCTAGGTATGTCCTGCCCTTGATGTGCCCTAAGCGTGAAGTGGGGGAGCAAAAGGGCTAGGGGGTTAGGAGTGGAGCCGGTCGACCGAAGCCACCAGGCACGCCTAACTTGAGAACCCCTAGGTGAAATGATCGTGCTTTATGTGGTGGTAAGTGCTTCTACAAGTGGGCTATGTTGTCCAGTCAATGGAGAGTGTTTTTCGTGCTTTTCCTTTCATGTTGTTCTTTTCTTCGCTTTTACTTTTCTTTTTTTTTTTGAAGTTACAGCAGTGGAATTACAGTCAGGGCCTAATTCTCTTCATCTGAATGAGGAGGGAAGGGGGTCGAATGGATTTTCTCAAAAATTGGTAGCTTTGCATGTATCCTTTTAGATTCATGTGGACGTGGAGAGAGGTGGTGGAGAGGAAAGGGATCCTCAACCTCTTGTTTTGATGCCTTCTTTGTCTTCTGTAATTCCTCCTTTTCCTTTTCTTCTCCCTCTCCTTGGCCTCCTTAAGGCATTCTTTTTTGTCCCTTTCCAAGTCCTCTTTCTCCTTCTTGCGGCCTTCGTCATCCTTTTTCTTCCTTTGGGTTGTTTTCTTCTTGGGTTTCTTGGTTGTCTTCTTGCTTTTCTGTTCTTCCCCTTCTTCCTCGGTCTCGTTTTTGTCAGTGGACCCTTCTTTGTCCTGGTGAGGGGGCAACCTATCTGGCATTTCTCCTTCTCCTTCTTCTACATTCTGTGCCTCCTTTACTGCCTCATAGATGAGTGTTGTCAAAATGCTTCCGTAGTCGATAAATGAGGCCTTGGACGAGGCTTTCTTCCTTTCTATGGCCTTGGAAGCTGGAGACTCTCCACCTGGCGTACTTCGCAAAGCCAATGCTTTAGCCGCCTGGTCGATGGTTTTGCGGACATACCCATTCCAGTCGACTTCATCTAAGGTGTGGGCCACTACATTCTCCAGCACAGGCACGCTGATTCGATGCATTAAGGTATTGTAGCGCTAGCTGGAAAAGAGTGCATGCACTAGCTTTGCCTATAGTCTGGCTTCAACATCAGAGATGTCGTGGATGCTGATACCGTCATTGGTTAGCACCTCCTCTCTTTTCATTTTCAGCATGGTGTAGACATCCCTTTTCTGTTTTTTTCTCTATCTTTGGTTCCAATCCCAATGCCTTCTCCAAGGCTAGGTTCAAGTGCACTTGTACCTACTTAGCATTTTTTCCCCTTCCCACCATCACGGTGCCGCACTCCTGGTCGGGGTCGTATGTCCTGAGAAACTCCACACACTTCGTGTGGTCGGGCTTTTGCACAAATTTCTCCAGGTCCTTAGTGAGGTTGCACTGCTTGACGACTCTCTTAGCTGCTTTCTTCTCCGACACTGCTTCTTCGATATTCGGGATGGTCCGAAACTTCAATTGATTGTAGGCACGGTTTTCTAGGGATATGCCGTACTGCGCTCTTTCCTCTCCGTGAACGGGAGCCAGCGGGCACGGTCTTGTTGCAACATTTTATTTTCCTGTCATAAACTGTAATCTCATTAGTGCTTTCCACATAGTAATTTGCTGATTGCTGAAAAAGAAAAACTCTATGCTTTTGAATGAATTCATTAAGAACCAATGCAGATTTTCCTTTTCAGACTTTGACTTTTTGCCCTTTACTTCAAAGTTTCCATGCCCTTTTTCCTACCCCATCCATTTTTCATAATATATGTTTATGTGTTTCACTAATTTTGATTTGATTGGTCTGATTTGATTCACCTTACCCCCTCCCCTTCCCGCTTGAGAATAATCCTTCCTATGATTTAGGGTCAGAAGGGCAAGGGCGTTCGGTGTGGTGGTGTAGGAGTTACTTGTGAAGGAGCCAATCATAGAACTAGGGGTTGTATTCTAAGTGAGCTTTACAGTCCAGATCAAAGGGTCAAATCCCCACTTGCGTGATGTATGTGAGAACATCTGATAGGAAGTCACTAAAGTTGACACGGCTAGCATATGTGTAACTCTTCCTCAGTCAACAAGCGATCGAGGTAGGGGTGTCCTTTGATGTGTTCTTCCATGGGTCGGCCCCGAAGAGTGGTTAACACTCTATACGAGGTTGGTGCGACGTATGTGGGGTTGTATTCCGTTGTTTTGATAGCGTGGTGCTACTGAGCATTGGTCATTATGCGGAACCCTTTAACTTCCCATTGTAGCCTAAGAGTGTACCAATGCCTCAAGAAAGGGGTGTCAGTATCAGCGAGCTTTGATAATGCTGTGATTTCTTGATCAGTGATAGCAGAAGTGGTTTGCTGATTGTATGACGTGACGAGGTGCTGTTTGATGGCTTGCTCCTTGGAGATCTCGCTGTTGAGAAATTCAGCAGTGGAGCGAGAAGCTTTTGCGAATGTGAATTCAAAGGTCTCCCAGGAGCATGGCATCGTTTTAACTTCAGTTGCAAAGGGTTCCTCCAATAGTCCTAAGTCCAAGCGGTCATAGCTTAGTGCTAGCAACATGAAGGTGGTGTCTAGTCATTTAATGCATTCCACCACATCATCCCTGGTGTCCTCAGCGAGGTTGGCGGCCAGCGCTAAAAAGGATTTGCGTTCATAGGAGGGCGTAAGGCCAACGGGTGGTCAAGGTTTGCTAGAACTAGAGCATGTGACAACGAAGAGTTGCAGTTGGGAGTGTTCTTGAGTCTGCGATTGGGCTGATTGGATTATGGGTGGATTAGGAGTAGCCACAACGGACGGACTGTTGCATTCAGGTTGGATTTGGGGAGTCGGATTGACTTGGTCAGGTGATGACTCTTGTAACGGAGTCTATTGTTTGGGCTGATAGGCTTGTGTGACTCTCTTGGGTTTACGCATGGATGAGTCGGATGGCTGTGGTTTTGGAGAGCAGTGTGGCTTATGGTTTGGAGGGTTTATGGGACTTGGGTTGATCAAGTTTGAGGGCGGCATATGAGTAGTGCCTTTGGCCGTGTAGGCCTTAGGGATCCACAACCAGGTGTTGCCCACGTAGTAGCCTTGTGCATGCAAGAGGGCTTTAGGGACCCATCTTTGCTTGATCATGCGGCACTTTTTCTGACTGCATCCTGGCCTCCTAGGTTTAGAGTTTTGCATTTTATAAGGATAAGAGCGTTGACTCTTAGGCGGCGGTTGTGGCTGCTTAGGCTGCCATTGAAATCTAGGCTGTTGGGCCTTAGGTTTTGATGTTGTGGGCTATGATTCATGAAATGTGGGAGGTGGCGGCCACGCACTACCCCCCTCGGACTTGGTTACGTATATTTCTATCGGTGGTGTTGCGGACAGTGATGAGGTCGCGCAACCCTTGCTGAAAGCTATGACAATGCGAGTGTTGCCTATTGGGAGGTAGATGCACTGCAACTCGTAATCAACATTACAGTGAGTTTGCTTTTTGAAAGTTCACACTAGCAATGACTCCGTGCCTGCGTCTTTAGCATTTGGCAACACGCAAAAAATCATTGGGACAGTCTCAGACTCGATAGAAACGGTGGCTCTGCAGTTGCCGAGAAGTGCGTAGGAATAGGCCCCATATGGGCTTAATTTCATATCAGTGGGTTGAAGTGGTGGTCTGCCAAGTTGAGTCCAATGATCATGAGTTAAGACATTGAAGTCTGCTCCCTCATCGATCAAAGCATTGAAAGCGCATGTTTGTTTTGTAGTGACCGTGACATGGAGGTATGCGGGCTCTACGGCTTCCTCATCCTCATCATCATCATCGATCTCATGATTGTGGCCACTCGTATCTTGACAGGTGGTTCTAACATCGGGGGCTCATGCAAAGGATGGGTGGGAGGGTAGTACTTCCTGACACGATTGCCATTGAAGAAGCCTATGCCCTCACTGTCTAAGGTCTCGAGCTTGACATTGCCTCTGCGGGCTGATCGCCTGAACTTTGAAAGGTCCAAGACCTCTAAATTTCATTTTTTGCTTATGCCCCTTAATTGAGTAGAGGAGCACTAAGTCACCCTGTTCAAAGTCGCGCTACTTGACATGCTTGTCAAACCAACTCTTGCGTCGGGCCTTCTCACATATAAGCGCATGGGTGGCTACAAGGCGAGTTTCTGAGAGGCGTTCGAGTTCGACCAAGCATTGCGTCCATGCCTCCTTCCCTTCCCATCGTTCTTGAAGTGCTATTCTCAGGCTAGGAACAGAGAATTCTAATGGTAGAACCGCTTCAGTTCCATAGGTCAGCTTGAAGGGGGTTTGACCGACAGTCGTTTCATAAGCTGTGCGGTAAGCCCACAAAGTTGCCATCACCTTGTTATCCCAGTCGCTGCGTGAGGCTAAGACCACCTTGATCAGGACATTGACAAGAATCTTATTCGTGAATTCTGCTTGACCGTTTGCCTGAGGGTAGTATGGCAAGGATTTGCGATGGATAATGAGAAAGGTGGACAGGAGATGCGCTATTACTTCATTGATGAAGTGCATGCCTTGGTCATTGACCATTTCGATGGGGCAGCCGAGTCACGAGATCACTTGCTTCCATAAGAACTTGGCAGTCGTCCTAGTGTCGTTTTTTCGTGTCGCTCTTGCCTTTGCCCATTTTGTGAGGTAGTCCATGGCCACAATGATGTACTTGGCCTGTGAATACTATGCCGTAGGACTGATGGGTCCTATGAAGTCAATTCCCCATTTTTCGAAGGGTTGTCATGCAATAGCTGGGGTCAACTCCATCTGATCCTTGCGAATTGAGACTTTTGTCCGTTGGCACTCGTCACAATGCTTGACGAATCGCAGTGCATCGCGGAAAAGCGTGGGCCACCACAATTGAGATTGCAATACCTTTCGTCCTGTCGTATCTCCGCTAAAGTGCCCTCCAGCAATGCCGCTATGTTCCTCTAAGAGCACATCGTGCATCTCATGTTCGCATACGCATCTGCGCAGCAATCCATCTTGCCCCAGCCTATAGAGTTGGCCTGCAATCAGCTAATAGGGCTGGATCTTAAGGATTAATCACCTAAGTCGAGCTTTTTCTATCAATCGATCAGGCAGTCCGTGTTTAAGCACTTGGACTATGTCATCCACCCAATATGGCGTTAGATCAGCCTTGAATAAATCTCTCTCACTGGACAGGTTAAATAGATGGGCGTTGGGTAATTCGTCAACAATGCCTTGTCTAGCGGCTTCTCTCATGGGAATGCATGACATATGGTCAGCCATGTAGTGTTGTTTTCCTTTTCATACAACCACGGAGAAGTCAAATTCCAAGAGTAGAAGGAGTCACCGAGCTATGCGTCCTATAGCGCAAGGTTTGTTTACTAGATAGAGCAGGGCTTGATGGTCCACAAAAAAGGTAAAAGGTGTGCCCAATAGATAGTGCCGGAATTTCTTCACAACAAACACCATGGCTAATCCTTCTCTTTCTATCATTGAGTAGTTCATTTCCGTCTCAGTGAGTTGTTTGTTAGCAAAGCTCATTGGATAGTCTAAGTTGTGCTCACCAGGTTGGCACAACACTGCCTCCACGACAAACTTAGAAGCATCGATATGCACGTGGAAAGTAATGGTCCAATCTGGGGCTCGTAGAATTGGTGCTATGGTTAGAGCCTTTTTCAACTCTTCATATGCTCATTGCCATGCCTCGGTGCATTTGAAGATGATCAGTAGCTTGTATAAAGGTCTAGCGATCAATGCATAGTTCAATACAAACCACCGATAGTACCCCGTATGGCCTAGGAAGCATTGAACTCCCTTGTAGTTGATTGGGGGTGGAAGGTCAACAATAACCCTGACTTTCAAGAAGTCAGTGGCAATGCCGTTCTTCAACACCACGTGCCCTAAGATGCATCCATGCTTTACCCAAAACTGACACTTTAAGGGGTTCAAGGAGAGACGATATAAGTGACATCACTCAAAGATTGCGTGGAGTTTGTGTAAGTGTTTGATCCAAGTCGAGTGGACACAGAGGTCATCGACAAAGACTTCCAATTCCTTGCGAAGCATGTCTTTAAAGATGGTGCACATGAGGCATTGGAAGGTGGCAGGGGCATTAGTCAACCCGAAGGGCATGACTAT
Organism: Lygodium microphyllum; assembly: GCF_053477565.2. Classification (NCBI taxonomy): domain Eukaryota; kingdom Viridiplantae; phylum Streptophyta; class Polypodiopsida; order Schizaeales; family Lygodiaceae; genus Lygodium; species Lygodium microphyllum. The sequence continues at coordinate 24,142,656 of NC_141151.1, forward strand.
GTAAGCAAAGATGCCCCACTCAGTGGTGAAGGCAATCTTGTGCCCTGTTCGTAGGATACACTTGCACCTGGTTGTACCCTGAGAAGCCATCCAGAAAACTATAGGCTTCCTTTCTTGCCACTCTCTCAAGCATGTGCTCAATGTACGGCAATGGATAGTTGTACCTCTTAGTAACAGCATTCACCTTCTTGTAATTGACGCACACTCAGATTTTTCCATTCTTCTTCATCATGATGACTATGGGCGATACCCAGTCTGTGTGTTCAATTTCGTAAATGAATCCCGCTCTCATTAGCTTATGAATCTCCTCTTTGATAGCATGAGCGTGTTTTGGATTCATAGGGTACAGTCGTTGCTTGACCGGCGTTGCGTCTGGCATCATGGGTATGTTGTGAGTCACGACACTCGGATCTACCCCCTTAAGCTCTTCTAAGGACCAGACGAGCACATCTATGTACTCTCGCAAGAGAGCGACAAGACTCATTTCTTCTTCCTCAGTCAAGTCAACTGCAATGAAGACTGGTCGGGGTGTTTCCCCTTCGTGGGCTAGGTTCACCTCCTTGACGTTGGCTGGTCCCTCGATCAGTTTGCTCGTTTGCCCTTGATGCTTGGCACCTAACAGAACTACTACCCTATCCCCTTTTTTGAATTTTGTAAATCATTTAGGGAGGTCATGCGGTTTTCGATGTTCTTCCGTTCGTGTATCCCTGGGTTGTTTTGCCTTTTTCTGCCTTAATCGTCTGCACCTTAGGTGGATGGGTAGGTCCCCCTTGGTGCATCTGGTCGTGGGCGGCCTAGGGATTTCTGGATCACTATCCGAACTAACCTCTGACTCAGAGTCGAACTCCCCGTCCTCGCTAGAAGAGGTGGTCTCCCCTAGTGGGCGCAGTTCGGATGGCAACTCTGTCCTAAGCACTGATGACGTTCCTGGGCTAGGCCTGCTTGCTCAAGGTCTATGGCTCCTACGTGTTCCAACCAGGCACGAGATCACATTCCATGCGCATGACTCCTCGCTCTATCCTGAAGATACTCTTTGTCTGCGGCTTGAAGTCTGCTCGTATTTGCTCTATTTCTTATCCTTTAGTGTCATACTCCACAGTATCTATTTCTTTAGGGCCCAGTTATACATGAGGTTTAAGTCATGCACTCTGGTCCATTGCCACTTGGATTCATCTAAGAGATCCTAGAGTGGTTTGAAGTTTGCAACTGGATTGCCAGCTAGCTTATCCGTTAAGTATTCCAGTATCTCCTAGAGTTCCCTTTTGTTGGTTGGGACTTGGAAGTTGACAGGCTTAGGTTTCCCACAAAAGGTTCCTGCCATCATGCAGAGTGGTATGGAGGGTGTGTTGTTAGACTTGCTAATTGTTTTGATGGCTTGCTCATACGCCTTATGAACTAAGAACGGTAGGTCGATTGTAGCAAGGACGTGCATCCAATCCCGCTCGTCCCCTTTGGGCATGGGATATACTTGGTCAAGGGCCCATAGGACTTCTTGACCTAGGTGTTACCCTTGAGCATAGCAGAGATGGCATCTAAGTCGACTGGTGAGGTATTCCAAGTGTCCATCTCTATTCTCATGGCATTCGTTCTATTGCTAGGGAAGATCATAGTCCACTCCCTTCATGACTATAAAGTGCACCGAGAATTGGACGCCTGCAATCTTCACTGGCCAAAAGCACCCCGAATGGCTTGACTCTCATACCATTTGCTATTGTGACATTAAACCTAGCAGTTTCGACAGGTGGGTTTTCCCAAGTCTGAAGCACCACATGGCTATGCACACTAACCCCAGCTCCCGTGTCCACGATTCCCTTTCTCGTTGTATCGCCTAGGGCTAGAACTGGTAAGACCGCATGCATCTCGGAACCTTCCCAGAAGGCATTGACGTGTAAGGATTTAGGCATAGAGTGCAGCGTCAAACTCGGTATTTGCGTCTCCGCATCATGGTCATGAGGGTCTGCCGTGACTTGCTCTCGTGACCCTTCAACCCACTACTTAAGATCTTGCCATAGGGTGGGATGCTGCCTAAGCAGATCTCCCAGGCTAAGTGTTACAGGGGTAGTCACCAACGTGGTAAGGAGATCGTTGGGTGCTCATCTTTCTCCTAATCTAGATTGTCCTGGCCAATGGCCGTGAGACTGATTTGCGGCCCTGTAGCATCATAGCTTGGCCTTAGCGGCACTGCTTGTGGTGCAGTTGCTTCTCCCAACTTTGGTTGAGGAGGTGAGATTGGCATGCTTATGATGGAGAGATCATCGATCTCGTCCTCTATGATGGGCTTAATGTCTTTTAGATGCTCTTGAGTCTCCTTCACCCATTACTTTACTTTTTCTATGGCCTCTAACTGTCGCTTCAGATGCGGGTATTCCCCTACCTTAGCACTTCCCTTTTCGGGCATCTTAGGGACTGAAGTCTCTGCCTCTACCTCAGAGACCCTCTTTCCAGCAGGCAGAGTTGTAGCACTCTCCGTTTTTAGTGCAATTTTAGCTTCCGACCTCTTCTTCTTCTACCTGCGACTTTTCTTCCCTATCAAAGCTACGTCAAGGTTGCTAGGTCCTGGCAGTGATATGCCAGTCTGCTTTGTCTGGGCACGGGTCATGACCCGCAATAGGATAGGTGTAGCCTCCCCATTGAGGTTCTCGACAACCAAATAGCCCCAATGGGACAAAAGGTACGTTGGTTGAGCTAGAAGATGGCTTTCGATTTTTTGGGTAATCGACAAAGAGATGAGTGATTCCACACTCAGCACACCTTTGATCAGCCTTGTCTCTGTTTTGTTGCTCCCTTTCAGGGCAGCGTGATGAGACATGACCTAGGTGACCACAAGTCCAACACGTGATTGGATCCTGCGTCTGCCCTCCTAGGCCTCTACCTCGTCCTCTTCCTAATGCCATCACCGACACAGGGCGATAATCCATGAGGACAGCGTTGTCCTCATCGTCATGCGAGACGTAAGGGCATATATAAGTTTCTTCCTCATTTGGTTCTTCCACGTAGTGGACTGGAGCATCGCTCGGTGGATGGGTCACGTAAGGACCAGGTGGTCTGGGTATGCCAGTAGGGTTTATGTCCATCCTAGGAACAGCTGGCTTAATGTCGTTAGGCATAGGAAGGGCCAATGGGGCTCCCCTTTCGAAGAATGCCTATGGCCTATTTTCTAGGTAAGGCTGGACGTAGGGTTGTGAGTACGGAAGTCTTCTTGGTAATCTACAATGCGCGACGTCATGACCGAACCTACCGTAGTTAGGACAAGGTCTTGACCTAGGGTCTTGACACTCAACTGGCAAGTGGTTTCCACCATAGTACACGCATTGGACGTGTGGGCGCATTGGTCATCTCAACATGTCTTGCAACTTGGCAAACTCTATCTTTACATCAGCCAAGTCTTGGTTCTATCTCGGTGGCCTTCCTCTTATCTAGGGATAATGGGACTGATCACTCACTAGAGGCTGACGCTCTCTTTGAGCTTTGTAAGTTGGTCTCTTCTAGGTTCGAGCTCATGGAGCTCCGCTCTTTCAACTGATCATCGACTCTGATGTCTTTCTCAAACACTCTAGCTAGCGCGTCTTGCTGCAAGCTCGAATTGCCTGCCAAAACCTTATATAACTCCTCGTCTCGAATTCCGCTGATGAATACAGTCAAAACTGCTCTTTCAGCGGTCGCTTGCCCATAGGGATTCTCTTGAAGAGACTCCTCACGTGGGTTACGTAGTCAAGAATGTCCTCCTTCTCTTTCTGCTTGGCGTTCATCAAGCATACTAGTAGATTATTGGAGTATCCAAGCTCGAAAAATCTCTTAATAAAGAGATCCTTGAGGCCACTGAAGTTGGCTTGTTCTATGGCATCTAGGCTTGTATACCAAGTCCTTCCCTTGTCACCTAAGCAAAGCCCGAAGGCTTGAGAGTGTTGAATTAGGTCGTTGAGGTTGTTGGCTTCGCAGACTTGCTCGAATTGCTCTACAAAGTTGTATGGATCGTCGTGGGGTTGGTATTTATTGAGTTGCTTGGCAACAATAGAGATTTTAGGCCTGCTCTTTGAGCCTTGGTTTGCTCCTAATCCTGTGAGTAGCAATGTCGCTTGTGCCACGGCACTTTGCTTTGCTACCGTGTTATCTAGCAGTCGCTTCATGAGAAGCCCGCTCAACGTCAAGTCTCCTTCTAGGGCTCTCTCGTGATCTGTTTGGTTTCTAACTGCTAAGTTCAACACTCATTGTACCTCACGCAACTCCGTGCTTTGCCTTTGGCTCCTAGCCGGCTGGTCCCTATTGTATTCGACTATGCTTTGTAAAGCCTTGTGGGCTAGTTTTCTCTCTTCCTCTAGGTCTGCGATGATAGCATCTGCTGTCCTGTCGCGGTGCTCGTACTGGGCGTGTGCATCGTAGCTGCTGACCAGTTGCTGCTGAATAGCCTCCGGAAAGACGTTCAAGTTGAGTTCCTCATTAGACCTATGGTCTGAGCCTCCTTTTGCCATAGTCGTGTTGTCTTGCTCCACCAAGCTGTCGATCACGTTGAGTAGATTTGTCAAATCCACGTCGTTGATGCCACCTGCTTGGTCCTACTTCGCACGTTGATGGTTCATCTACATCTTGGGTCCTCTCCTACTGGTGGGTTCCTTGAGTGGTTTATCTAAGTGAGTTCCTTCAGTAATTGAATACAATCCTCAATTTATGGTCACTCAGTGTGCGTGTCGCTTCTCGTGCACTTGTGCTCAATCACACTTTCAATTTCCTTAAGTGTATCCAAGTGTGGAAATTCAAGGTGAGTGCAGCAAAAAATCTCAAAGCGTCTTACGCACTCTCGCTTTGTTTCGGGCCTGATAGGCTTGTTGGTCAATTTTCTGGCCGCCTTGACAGGGTTCAAGGTTTTTCTAATATGTTGCCTCGTTTGTTTTTGGCACTTTGCATCGTTTGCTTAGCACTTTGCATCTAGGTCTCTAGGTCTAGTTGTTGCCTACTTCAAGCTGCTAAGCAGCTGCTCCCTATGATTTTGTCTATTCTGTGTGTCAGAATTAAGTTCTGAGCATTAGAAGGACATTCGACAGTTTGCACTGTTGAGCTCTAGCTGGGTCAGGTCAAATTTCTGAGAATTCGATAAAAAACTACTCGGCCCAGTTGGTCCGAATTGCAGGGTCTGAGTGGGTCACTCGAACGGGCCGAGGTACATGGGCCAAGGGCCAAATTCGTGACTCTCGGATAGGGTACACTCGGATGGGGGCCGAGGTGCAGACTCAAACGAAGTCACTCAGACAGGTTGGCTCGGTTGGGCCGAATGGTCAATTCGGATGAGGTCACTCGAACGGGCCAAGGCACTTGGGCTGAGGGCCGAATATGACACGTGGCCAAGGGCCGAATCCTATGGCTCGAACAGTTTGGATTGGACCGAGGCTGAGGGCCAAATTAGTCGATGGTCTGAATGGTTGACTCGGACGGGCCGAGTAGTCTGGGCCGAGGCCTGATTAGGATTTCGGGCTGAGTGGGCCGAACGAAAGAGGGCCGAGGACTGATTCTGGGACTCGACCTAGAGGCGACCACTCGGACTGGCCAAACGCGGTGCGACGACGACAACCAGAGGTCAATTTTGCTCGATTCTTGCGATTTAATCAATCATAGCAAGCATAAACCTCCAGATCCTATCGAGGGGGATAGGGGAAGGGATTCATATACCTGAATAGAGCAGTAGGCTCGTCGATGGTGCGATCAGATCAAATTGTGCAATGGCTCTCTCTCTCTCTCTCTCTCTCTCTCTCTCTCTCTCTCTCTCTCTCTCTCTCTCTCTCTCTCTCTTTCTCTCTCTCTCACTGAAATGGTCACAAATGAGCTCTCCCTTGGCCTCTTGGCTCTTATACCCCTTCCCGGGTATGATGTTGATGCCCCCAATCACTCACTTGCCGATCTTAGGCATCACAAGCGAGCTTTTTACCATTTTTTGCACGATTTTTGCCCTATTTTGCCCTGTTTTGCAATAGTAAAACCTACCCTTCTCTGGTGCGATTTCCTAATCCTAACCTACGCTAAATGCAACAAGAATCGAAATAAAAAAATTGAAATAATCTCTCCATGTTTCCTAATCATCAAACAAGCAAAATATCCCAAAATACTTACTTATTTTGAAGATAAAAAACACCCAAACTTCCTACCTATCTCAAGCTCCGTTTCGGGGATGAATTCCTTACTTCGATGCTCGATATGAGGCGCACAAGTGCTCAACCTTGAATCCGTTGGTTCTTGGCAATGGAACCAAAATGTGGTGGGAGCTCACACTCAACTGCCAAGACCCATGGACCGCTTATTGCTTTAAGCCTTTCAAGCAAGCTCTAATGGCTATCTCTCACCTAGCTGATGCGTTGTCGATCATATGAGTGTAGTGAGCTTACCGTGATGCCGATATGAGTTGCCTCGTCTCTTGCACACCCCTGTAGCTCCACGATCCTAGATGCAAGCTCAAGCATCCTCAAGCCTCCTCCATCTCCAAGCTCCATCCTCCATAGCCTCACGCGCAAGAAAAGAGAAGAGAAGAGAAGAAGAGAAGAGGAGATGGTGAAGAGCATCACCCTCTTGATCCCTCACTCTCACACACTCACTCCCTCACACTCTCACACTCCCTCTCTCAAGAGCACACACAAGCAAGAAGATGAGGAGAAGAGAAGAAGAAGAGAGCTCTTGTTAGCCACACACCAAAGAATGAGCTTCCATTCACTTTTTGAACTTTATATATACAAACCCTAAAAACCCCATGGGTGCCCATCCCTTTTTTACATGATCGGCCATTGTGGCAAGGTCCTTTTTCCATTTCCCTCTTCTAGCCTTATGCCTCTAGCCTACACCCGTCTAATATTTTATAATTGGCACAGGAGGGAACCTGGCGCTCTTTTACAAGAGCTTTCCAAGTTTTTTGAGGCGCCTTTCATTTAAAATTGTGCTTTTTGCCCCGACTTAGCTTTGGAGGTCACTTGCGTGTCTTTGCTCTTTTTCCATGTTTTTTTTTTGCTTTTTCCTTCATTTTTCTCCCATCTTGACTTGGGGTTAACACATATGTATCTAGCGGCTTAAATTTTTCTTTTGACACAAAAGACGTAAGAGAGGTAGCTGAAATTTTAGGTTTAATTCATGAGTAGAAGGAGAAACTACCATATGGAGAAGAACATCTAAAATTTCCAACTATTCTCAAATTATTGAGCGCATACACAAAAACCCTAACTTTGTAGCTTTAGGGCAAAATGTATAAGTCATAAGAGATTTGCGGAGAATGACATTAGTGGGTACTAAATTAGTGGTGGATGAGTTTTGAGGAGAGACGAAGACAACAAGCAAAAGCTCGAGACCAACGTGCAAGGGAATAAGCCGCTCAGCGAACAGGAGGCTTGGGGCCGCTAGAGAGGTTAGAAAAGGTGAATGCTTTGCTGAATTTGGGAATAGACATTGCGTCAAGCTCTAACACAGAGCTGCTTGGTCCTAACATACCATTTGATAGAACCCCATCACAAGCAAGTGAAGGAGATTCCTATCAATGGAACTAGGCAGTTTCAAGTACTAGTAGTTCCACTAGAGAGAGGAGTAGACAAAGTAGCAAAAGTATAAAAAGTGAAGCTAATGCTACAGTAGGAAGTAACAAACCATCCATTGATTGGGACCTAGAGTTAGATTTTGGATTTTGCCAATTATTTGGAGAGCCAGTGGAGGCTTTGTGGATAGAGTGATTAGTAGATTTTGGATTACAATTCTTATTTAGGATTCCTCACCAAGGAGATTCGTTTCAAGACATACTCAAGATATCAAGCTAGGGGCATTATTTAAAGAGACAATGGCTCGTAGTCCCATAAGGCTAGCTGATTTTACTCAATTTGGGGGACTATGGGACAAAGATCCAGAGGCTTGGGGAAACCCACTTGTGGAAGCGGCTAGGTTCAATGTTACATTAGCCAACGGAATGAAGGTCAGACCATTTGGGGTCTTAAAAAACTGGCCAGTGAAGATGGCAAGAGTGCAGTTTTCTGTAAATTTCATTGTCATGAAGGGGGTGGACTACGACATACTGTTAGGCCGGCCATGGATGAGGAATGCATGAGTGGTTGAAGACTAGGGAAACAACCTCATATTCTTGGGGAATAGGACAAAAGCGGTAAGGGTTGAGATGGACACATGGAAGACTACCCCAACCGACCTCGATGCTATCACGACCATGCTAAAAGGCGATGCCTAGGCACACAAGCCTTATGGGACGCTGACCAAGTACATTCCCTACCCTGAGGACGAGAGGGATTGGATGCATGTCTTGGCAACCATTGACCTACCATTCTCAGATGAGGAAGAGTTGTATAAGCAAGTGCCTAAGTCACCGAGTATGCCAGCAGAGGAGCCCACTGTGCCACTCTGCATGATGGTGGGGAGCTCGCAGGATCCAGGGAGACCGGTCTCGCTCCACACCCCCACAAACAAGCTTGAGCTTCAGGGAATTGTAGGGTACCTAACCACTAAACTAAAAGGCAACAAAGCGGCTAATCTAAAACCCCTAAGTGATCTCTTGGCTCAGTCTGAATGGGAATGGACCAAAGTGCACGATCTCAACCTATCATACAATTGGGCTTTAATCACCGACGAAGAGGAGATCGGAGAGGAAAACCTAGGGGATGACGAGCAGTCAGAGGGGAAAGATTCCAGTGATGAGGAGTATGAGCACTGTTGCTCAGAGACAGATGAGAGCAAGGAAGGGTTTAACACGATAGATTATGACACTAAAGGGAGAGCAATCGAGCAGATCGAGGCAGACTCTAGGCCGAAGCGGGAAAGGGATGGAAAAGGAGTCGTGCAGATGGAATGCAATAGGACCTGGCTAGAGCAAGTGGGAGCTATGGATTATGAGCAGGTAGGGGTAGCACAATCACTGGTAGTCCCAATACTGAAGACGGAGTCACCTACTGAACTACGACCTCCAAGCAAAACCCCTTCCTCAAGCGAGGGATGCGAGTTTAACTCGGAGTCTGAAGTTAGTATAGAGAGTGATCCTGAAATACCCCACCCTTCTAAGGTCAGACGCACTAAAGCGGACTTGCCAGTCCACTTAAGGCGCAAGCGAATTAAGGAGGGGACCAGGAAGTAAACTAGAGACTCAAAAGGAGAGAGGCAAAAGAAACCGTAGGACCTACCCAAACACTTTACGAAGTTTAAGAAGGGTGATAGAGTGGTGGTTTTTCTAGGAGCAAAGAGACAAGGGCAAGCCAGGGAACCAATTGAGGAACCTGCTAGGGTCAAGGAAGTCGTTTTGGTAGGGGAGGGAAACAAACCTCGACCCGTGTTCATTGCTGACAACCTGACCAAGGAGGAGGAGGCTAGATTGGTTGCTCTCCTATGAGAGTATGTCGATGTGTTCGCCTGGTCCTTGGAGGAACTGAGAGGAGTTGATCCTAGGGTTGTGCCCCATAACATTCCCATGGTCCCAGAAGTGGTGCCAATGAAGCAGCGACCTTACCCTATGAATCGCAAACACGCTCATGCGGTGAAGGAAGAGATCGATAAGCTCACAAAGGCGGGATTTATATATGAGATCGAGCACATAGGTTGGGTATCACCCATAGTGATTGTTATGAAAAAGAACGGCAAGATTCGAGTGTGTGTGAATTACAAGAAGGTGAATGCCACTACGAAGAGAGACAACTATCCTTTGCCATATATCGAGCACATGCTGGAGAGAGTAGCAGGCAAAGAAGCTTACAGTTTTCTAGATGGATTCTCAGGCTACAATCAAGTGCAAGTGCATCCTGACGACAGACACAAGACTGACTTCACCACAAAGTGGGGTGTCTTTGCCTATATCGTTATGCCCTTTGGGCTAATGAATGCTCCTGCAACTTCCAACGATTAATGTGCATGATCTTCAAGGATATGCTGCGACGTGAGCTGGAGGTGTTTGTAGACGACCTATGCATACACTCCAGTTGGATCGAACACTCAGAGAGGCTAGGAGCCATCTTCGAATGATACCGACTATACAAACTCTCGTTGAACCACTTGAAGTGCTAGTTCTGGGTGAAGCACAAATGCATCCTAGGGCATCTAGTGTCACGGAACGGCATTGCCACTAACTTCTCAAAAGTCAGGGCCATTACCGACCTTCCACTGCCCACCAATTACAAGGGCGTCCAGTGTTTCTTAAGCCACACAGGATACTACCGACACTTTGTACTAAACTACGCATTGAGTGCTAGACCATTGTACAAGCTGCTGATTGTATTTGAGTGGACTGAGGAATGCCAACGTGCATATGAACAATTAAAGAAGGCTCTCACCACTGCACCAATCTTGCGAGCCCCAGACTGGAGTGTAGCATTCCATGTACACATAGATGCCTCCAAATTTGCTATTGAAGTTGTTCTATGCCAGCCTGGTGAACATGGTCTTGATTACCCCATGATCTTTGCTAGCAGGCAACTCACCAAAACCGAAATGAACTACTCCACTACAAAAAGGGAAGGGCTAGCCATGGTGTTTGCTATAAAGAAATTTAGGCATTACCTGTTGGCCACACCCTTCGTCTTTTACGTGGACCATCAAGCCCTGTTCTATCTCGTGAACAAGCCATGTGCCATGGGCCACATAGCAAGGTGGTTACTCCTCCGGCTGGAGTTTGATTTCTTAGTGATTTTGCATAAAGGGAAGAAGCACTACATGGTGGATCACATGTCCCGCATACCCATAGGGGAAGCTGATAGCCAAGGCATCCCTGATGATTTACCAAACGTGCACCTCTTTGGCCTGTCTAGCGAAGGGGGCTTGTTTAGAGCTGATTTGACGCCTTACTTGGGTAGACGATGTTGTCCAAGTGTTAGAAAACGGCCTGCCAGAGAGACCTATTGAGAAAGCCAGGCTAACGAGACTTATCTTAAAAATCCAGCCATACCAACTAATTGCTAGCCAACTCTATAGGTTGGGACAGGATGGGCTTGCTATGTAGATGTGTGTTCGAGCATGAGATGCATGATGTATTGAGAGAGACGCATGGCGGGATAGCTGGCGGGCACTTTAGTGGGGACATGACTGCCCGTAAGTTATTACAATCCCAACTCTGGTGGCCCACCCTATTCCGCGATGCCGCTAAGTTCGTCAAACACTGCGACGAGTGCCATAGGACTAAGATGCCCATGTGCAAAGATAAGATGGAGTTAACCCCCATAATAGCTCGACAGCCCTTTGAAAAATGGGGCATTGACTTCATTGGACCTATCAGTCTAGCAGCTCAATACTCCTAGGCATGCTACATCATTGTGGCAACAAACTACCTGACTAAGTGGGCGGAGGCATGAGCCACCAAAAGAAACGACGCTAAGACCACTGCAAAGTTCCTGTAGTAATAGGTCTTGTCACGGTTTGGTTGTCCAATCGAACTAGTAAGTGATCAAGGCACACACTTCGTTAATGAAGTGATATCCCACCTGTTCTCAACCTTTTTAATCATTCATAGAAGGTCCTCCCCCTACTACCCTCAGGCAAATGGCCAAGCGGAATCCACAAATAAAATCCTGGTACTAAGGTAGTGTCCACATCACAAAGAGACTGGGATAATAAGCTCATGGCCGCCTTGTGGGCTTATCGGACGGCTTATAAGACGGCTGTCGGGCAAACACCGTTTAGGTTGACCTACGGGATGGAGGCCATTCTACCTCTAGAATTCTTCATCCCTAGCTTAAGAATAGTAGCGCAGGAGTGTTGGGAGGGAAGAGAGGCTTGAACTAACCGCTTAGAGGAGCTAGAGCGTCTCACAAAAACTCGGCTTTTAGCCACCCACGCTCTAATCTGTGAAAAGGCACGACGAAAGCTGTGGTATGACAAGCACATCAACCAGCACAACTTTGATCACGCAGACCTCATACTACTCTACTTGGTGAAAGGGCACAAACAGAAGATGAAATTTTAAGGTCTGGGCCTTTTCGGGTGCGTGCAATTAGCAGAACAGGCAATGTCGAGTTGGAGATGCTTAAAGGGGAAGAAATGGGCTTCTTCAATGGCAGTCGCATAAAAAAGTACTATCCCCCTTCCCATCCACTGCACGAACCACCGATGCGTGAACCCCTCGTCGCTATCTACATGGCCACAATCACCGAGCTAACTGATCACGATGAAGAAGCATTGGCACCCGCCTACCTTCGAATCATGGTCACTACAAAATGAACATATTCTTTTGATGCCCTGATCGACAAAGGGGCCAACCGTAATGTCTTGACACACGACCATTGGACACGCATTGGTCAGCCTAAATTGCAACCCACGAATGCGAAACTTAGCCCATTTGAGGGCAACACTTACCTTCTCTTAGGGAAATTCCAAGCGGCTGTCTCCATCGAGTCTGGGAGTATCCCAGTCGTCTTTTATGTGTTACCAGACACTAAAGGGGCAAGTGATAAATCGCTACTAGGGTGCACTTTCAAAAAGCAGACAAGCTACAATGTAGACTACAACCTAGTCTGCATTCACCTGACCATGGGCGATGTGCGTATAGTAACTACTTTCAGCAAGTCCCATCTTGCGCCTTCTACAAGTACAGAGCCACCAATGGAGACTCCCATAGACAAGCCTAAGGAGAAGGGTTTGGATATCTTACCCTATACCCCAACCGCCAGAAGCAAATCCACCCAAGCCATCCACATGGCCAGGGAGCCCACGCACACATGGGTGCCGAAACGACAAGCGCCGCCTCCTGGTAAACCACAAAAATACACTTCTAAATGCAAAAATTATCAATCGCAGCCTAAGTGACAGTCCAGGCGCCATCGACATGGGCGCACCGCCATGCCACGATGGATACCAAAAGATCTCCTGCGAGCGCAAGGATACTATGAGGGCAACCCTTGGATATGGGTGCCTAAGGTCACAGACACCCAAAAGAGTCAACTGTGGGCAACCCCACTCCAGCTGAACAGACCGGCACAAGCAAAGCACAAGTCACAAGGAACGTCAAACTAGCAACAGTGATGGTTAAGGCCACCCAACACCTTCAGTGTCCCAAACTGAATGATCCAGCACCCTCTAGGTCAGAGGAGGTGCGCACCCCCATGCCCTCTCGAATGAATTGCAGCACGCTCTTTGTGGCATGGGAGCCCGCCGCAGCGTTTCCAAATGATCCAAAGTGCACAGTCCCATTAACGACACCTGCAAAGGAGTGACTACTATCCAACCCAACTGCTCCATCGCCACCGATAGGTTTGAAACCTTCGTATAAAAGATGATCCTTCCTATCAGCGGCCAAGGATCTCATCGAGACCTCTAGGAATGACGTAGTGACATTCATCAAGGAGTTGGACGACACCTTCACTACATTCACTAGAAGCTACGAGAGACTTGACCTAGGACTTCTTAACGAACTCCTCGCTTCCAATGTTTGCTCGTTGACATGCACTTGGGAGAACTATGAGTTCATGACCATCAAGTTTCCCAAAGTTGCGGCCGAGCTAATCGCTAATGGAGAGATCTCGAAAGAACAAGCTGTTCTAGGATGACTAGTCACCTCATACCGCAAGCCCGCTCTACACCGGATCGTAAACTGGAGGAGCTTGTGCAGCTTGCCAGCTCTACTTCTCCATTCCTGCAACTGTGGTATGCCTTACAACTCCAATGGGAGAAAAAAGGCCGCCGGATCATTACTAATACTGAGCAAAAGAGGGCAATCAAAATAATTGAACGCGATCCTACGTACGTGGCACCTCTTTCATTCAGAGTTCTGGCCATTACAGGCAACCTACACTTAGATGATCAGGTATTTGCCCATCCGTACATTGACCAATTCCTCACAAAGGAGGAGTTGCATATTGCTAGTCGCCTCGACTCGAGAGACATCTTTCATGACGTCTTAACCTACATCACTCAAGCTTCCATGCAACCAGGCGAACTTGATCACCATGTCTAGTTTGAATACAACCCCAACCTGTATACCTGGCTTATGGCCAAGTAGCTCACCCCACACAGCCCATGTGAGCCTTCCCCTGCCAGGTGCCACTTAGAAAAGAGGGGGGAAGAGCCAATGACAACCAAGGGACTGACCAAGTGATGTAGCAAAAGTGTGAAGGCTAACAACGCTCTACTAAATTCAAATAGGAAAGAAAGCAAGGAGGAAAAGATGTTGGTTGTTAATTATTTCTCAAAAGTTTCATCTCCTTAAATCTGCCCAGTAAACTAGCACATATATTTTTTCTTGGGATATGCTAGGAATGAATCAAATCATAACTCTAACATTGGCTGGGGTAATGATAGGCACATACCATGGTAGGACAGGGTAGATTTCCATTTATGGAAGTAGAGATGACGAAATATGGAATCAGCATCGAAACACGAGGATTCAGCCAATTTACTTTCAAGCGTACATGAACCTGGATGAGGCTATCACGGAGGAGCCGGCTGTCAGAGAGCTGGTGCACAAATGCAGCCTCCAAAAGTGCGTAGAGAAACTTGGGCAGGCTGTCGACTACAACATGTGCGCGCAAAGTTTCTAAGAAATTTCAATGAAGGACGAAGCTGTCACATGGTCACGGTAAGGGAAGGTAATCAAGAAAGACAGATATAGGTGCCCCTTAACGATGCCACTATCGAAAGAGCCCTAGGCCTCATGCCCAAAAAATAAAGACGCCCAAAAAGGGATGTGTACGCCATGCTGGGAGTTAAGAAGGAAGATGTGCACACAGTCGATGGAATTAGTCTAGCCAACATTCCAGACCTGGCGACAAGAATGCAGGCTAAGATGATCCATTCTCTCTTCTCCAACCACAGGTACAATGCTCTCATGAATAGGATCAGCGTGCCACTGCTAGAAAGCATTGCAGCTGGAGTCCCAGAGGAGGTGGACTGGAACGGTTTCGTCCAAAAGACTATAAAGAGTTCAGCCGCCCTTCTAGCTCCAGTCGCAACACCAACTGGTGGGGAATCCCCAGCCTCCACCGCACGATCCACGAGGAAAAAACCTGCCATCAAGGCCTCTACAATCAGGTACGGAGGTATACTTATAGCAATCACTGATGAGGCCATCAAGGGTGCTGGCATGGAGGGAAAGCAGATTGAGCACCAAGACTCACCACATCGAGAGGAGGAAGGCTCGAGCGAAAGGACGGCTAGTGATGTAGGAGATCCTGAAGTACCACCCCCGCAAAAGGTCGGGCCTCAAAAGAAAATGAAGAACCACAAGGGCCAAAAGAAGGCGAAGACATTGAGCAAAGGGGAGCGGGCCGAGGCAAAGAGGGCTTGAAAAGAGTCATGTGGGTTGGAAGAACAACTACAAAAGGAGGAGGAGGAAGAACTCGCAAGAGTTAAAGAGGAGTCAAAAAGGGCAGAAGAGGAATGGTAGAGAAGGGTGGAAAAGGAAGCCTATGAACTGAGCATGAAGGAACTAGCCAATTTGGCTGAAGCCACTCGCAGGTCTGTTGAAGAAACTCACAGAACAGGAAAAATCAACCCCTACGGTCCTCACCATGAAGCCGAAGCGAGTGGTAGCACGAGGGCAGCCCCGATGATCGCAGGCAAGGGAAAGTCGTTGTTACACCCCCTGCCTCCCTCCTTCGTGTCGACGCCAACAGACACCCTAAATGCCCCACAGCCCACGCCTTCTCCGGACACGGCCGAACTGATGAACATGATGCAAATGCTCATCAGTAAGGTGGCAGAGATTGTCCCAGAACCTGGAGCGAAAAGACCTGCCACCGCTGATGCTGAATCGAGGAAAGACCCTAAACGGCAAAAACTCAAAGCATCGATCACCACAGCTCCCATCCCCCTGTCACCAGGAGCAGACTATGACTTCTACGTGGCCGAGCTCCTAGCGCAGCTGGAGGCGGAAAAGGAGGAAAAGAAGGTGGCCCTACTGGAGCTAGAAAAAGAAAGGAAAACCTTGGCGGCCCTGAAGCTCAAAGTTTCAAAGTAAGAGGCTAATTGGTGAAGGGAGGTCAAGGCGTTACAAGACCAGCTGGAGGCAAAAAAGAAGGATGCCTAGGACAATGAGAACCGCCTACGACAAAGGCTGGAGGACAAAGAACAGAACCTGGTGGCTGAGCAACGGAGCTTAAAGTTTCTAGTGTAGTAGTATGCCAACCTAGAGCAAAGAACAGCCAGACTGGAGGGGTATGGACTATTGGAAACTCAAGAAGGTGAACGGAGCAAGGGGCAGGGGGATGCCATGGCAAAGCTTCAATATGAGCTCCAGGAGCAAAATAGGCTAGAAAGAGAGATATAATTCCTAGCATGGGGCCGATCCACAACCCTCGCAATGGAAGCACAAGAACAACAACAGGAGGTTCAACGGCTGCAAAGGGCGTTGGAAGTTGCCAAGGAAGACAAGGCCCTCGTGGCCATGGCCTTTATGCAACGAAGGCTGCACCTTGCAGAGATTTAGAGCCACGAGCAGCTAGCATAGGAAAGATCATAACAAATTGATGAGGCGGAGCGCAAATTCAATATCGCAACTCAAGCGAAGGAAATCGCTGAAGAATAGCTGGTTGGCTCAGAAATCCAGGGAGTGGCAACAACTTTGGGCTTTAACGAATGAACAACAACAGGTGGTAACCACACTGGCGAGTGCAATGGAAGAAGAAAGAAAAAAGATGGATAAAAGAGCCAACGCTTGGGAAGCAAACAACTTTGACAGAATCTGGCAATTAACGGAGCTCTTGGCAATGGCAGAGTGCAAGAGAGTGCTTGCCAAATCTAGAGCTGAAGCAGCCAATGTATGCACCCACGCACAAAGGCAAGCCTTTCTCAGCACCGTGCTACATGTCACCCAAGCACATGGTGATGATTCAGTGGAAAGGGTGAGAAGAAAACTGGAATTGACTACCCGGGCGCTAAGGTATGGCCTTCAGGAATGGCAGCTCCCCACCAGCATGGGACTCACCAAGGAATAGCAATTCAGCTACCTGCGCAGTGCCAGCCTCTCCACTATTGAGCTCAAGGACCTGGGATTCGAATAGCAGGAACCGCCCGCACCACCACCGCAAACAATCCCAGCCGTGGCCGAACAAGATGCCAAGCAAGGCTCGGATTAGAACCAAGAGGCCGACGAAGAACTATGAAAAGTGCCCAGTCCCCCTCTACCAGACCTCCCACAAGACGAGCCTGAATATGCCCACATGCCGGAGCACATTGTGGCAGCCACAAGAAGTGTTGAGAATCAACAATCACACTCACTAAACAGCCTCTTTGTATGGAGCTTCAAGGTCAAGGATATGCAGGCTAACTTATCCCATATGCACAATGGTGCCTACTGCAGTTTCCTACTTTCCTATAAAGCATTGTACTTGCTTCCTTTCTTAAAGCAATGATAGTACTCTTTTCTTTTCAGTGAAGTGTCAATGTCATTGTACACATACACAAGATTGTGTTTATGAGTCCAAGTCTCAATCTTGGAACCTAATTCACTTGTGTAACAAACGGTGTCTTTGTCTTCTCCATCATGAGTCCACACTTCTCATTTCATCCTCCATAGCTTCCGGTTTTGCCATGCTCTAGATCCCGCATTTCTCACATGGTATCAGAGCCTAGTTGGGCATGGCATTGCTTCTCTAGCCTCTCTTGATTCCTCTCAACCTCAATCTAGCTCAATGTCAGCTCATGACTTCATCTCCCAACTCTACTCTCACTGAAGCTTCCATGGCAGCCATAGCCAGCAGCACCCTGTCAGATTGAGCTGCTTATATCTCACTCCACAGGTCAAATCTCTTGGAGCTTCCTTCTGGAAAAGTATTGCCCAACTCACAAAGCTTCCCTGTATCACATCAATCTAGGACATTGGACCATCTGGAGCTCAGCATTGTGAAAATCCTCAATCTCTGCTCTGTGTCTGCCATAGCCAGACAGGACCTACCTTACTTGGAGCTTCAATAACTCCTCAACCAGGCCATTTAAGCCCACGATTTCTTCTAGGGAGTTGTTCCTCTACTCAAAGCGCTTCATCCTGGCATGAAAATCGACTACATTACTTCGCCCTGACTCCAGCATTGCGGAAATCGCGGAAATCTATCCTGAACTGTGCCGAATTCGTTCGAGCTGCCTGTGTGCTGCATACAATCCACGATGTTGACGATTATCATGGGGCTTTGATAGCCCATGAAGTTAGCTTCCTAGGCATATAAAAATTTTTGAAAATGATCCACTGTAGCTCCTGCAATCAGCAAAAAACCAGGCTGCCCCCAGAAACCCTAATGCATAAGCCATAGCCAAAGCTTCAAAATTCTGACATTTTTCACTGTTTCTCTCACTGAAGTTATCAACAGTGATTTTAATCACTGAGCAATACTCTCTGAAGTTCGTTAAAGTACTGTCACTCAAATTTGAAGGTATCAGCATCAAATCAAGAAGGGGAAGATTACACTTGGATTTAAAAAGAGTAAAGGACTTTGCAGATTTGATATTCATTGACACTTAGATAGTGTTTTTTAGCACTTGTGTCTCTCAACCAACTCTTCTGCTGCTCAAATCCAATAAGTCTGAAGTTGATTTGCTATTGTTCTCATAAGTCTAACATGGGCAAAGACTCTCCAAATGCTCGATTCAAAGGAGTCGGGTTCCACACCTGACAAACCCGCATCAAGCTCATCTTGATGAAAAAGGGTCTCTGGGCCATCACAAATGGCAAAGAGAAGAAACCTCGGGACGTGGACCTTGCAACCACTTGGCAAAAGAATGATGACAGAGCCCAAGCCATTATCAAACTGGAGCTAGACGATAGTTATATCCATCATGTGGATAGCTGTGAGACCTCACAGGATACATGGAAGAGACTTGACACCCTGTTCGGTGCACAATCTAAATCATCAAAGTATGGTCTCCTGATTGAGTTCTTCAGGCTTGAAATGAAGTCCAGCACATCACTTGCCACACATCTCAATTACATGGAAGGACTCCTAACCCAACTTGCAGGAATCAACATTAAAATGGATGAAGATGTTTGTATCAGTGTTCTACTTAAGAGTTTGCCTCCTGAATATAATAATGTATCAACAACTTTAATCAACATGCCAAATCCTAAACTTGTTGATATCCAGGCATCACTGTTAGAAGAGGAAAAGAAGCTAAAAACTAAGGAAGAACCAAGTACCTCTAGAGATGAGCATGCATTATATGTTGGCAACAGGTACAAAGGCAAGAAGGATCAGCTCTTCTGTGACTTCTGCAAAAGGACCGGACACACCGAGAAGTTCTGCCACGCAAGAAAGAGATCCCAAAAGGCCTATCTAGTCGCAGTCAAAGAAGAATAAGAAAATGGAGCAAAGGAAGAAGATGATGAAGATGAAGACCACCAGGATCGGAAGGACAAGACTCATCAGTCCTTGTACTCTCATAATTCTGATAGACTATTTTAAAAGCCTTGTACTTCCTTACCCTAATGCTTCCTGCCACAAGCTTTGTAAAACTCCTTATGTAACTTGGCATTACAGTCCCTGTACACTTTGTGAGGCCCCTGTTATAGCCTCTAGATGTCCACCATGTTTATGGTACCCACACTTAGCCTTTTTTGCGACAGCCTCTGGTGTTTTGCCATGTTTGTGGTATGCCCACACCTTGCAGGTGGTTCTCATTACAGCCTCTACACACTTTGTGCCTTTCTAGTTGTGATTGAGGAGGGGTGTTGAGAATCAGCAATCACACTCACTAAATAGCCTCTTTGTATGGAGCTTCAGGGTCAAGGATATGCAAGCTAACTTATCCCATATGCACAATGGTGCCTACTGCAGTTTCCTACTTTCCTATAAAGCATTGTACTTGCTTCCTTTCTTAAAGCAATGATAGTACTCTTTTCTTTTCAATGAAGTGTCAATGTCATTGTCCACATACACAAGATTGTGTTTATGAGTCCAAGTCTCAATCTTGGAACCTAATTCACTTGTGTAACAAACAGTGTCTTTGTCTTCTCCATCATGAGTCCACACTTCTCATTTCATCCTCCATAGCTTCTGGTTTTGCCATGCTCTAGATCCCGCATTTCTCACAAGAAGGAGGTAAGAGCTGGTAGAGGATGCACAACGTAGAGCCCCGATCACTACCCAGACAATTCTCTAACGAGCCAGTACCACTACGAAGGGACCCCAACCCCATTGATTAGCCGTAGGAATTGGTCATCTAGCGTGACCGGGAGTTTCAGACGAGGCCTTTTGAGATGTCCTTCTCCTACCCATGCTTGCTGGACCGGGCATTGATGCTTAGTATCCTATCCAAAATCAAGGATCTAGCCAATGACCTAGCGAACAGATGGGTGGAAGAAAGGAGCCTAATTATGACCAGGTGGAGGTAGGAACCTGCAAACTACTGGTAGGACAAGGTGAACCGGATTCCCAAATTCGTCCAAGGCTACGAAGCGCAGCCGAAGTGGTGGAGGAGGATTTGGGATGCCAATTTTGACGCCTAGACTGCCTTCTGTAGCTCACTCCCCGAGGAGTGAAATGACCTCTCCTACATGCCTTACCCTCATCAACATGGAGTGGACTATGACCGCACCAGCTTCCTTGTGGACTTCTCCTCCTGCACAGATCCTGCCTTCCTAACCACCTACATAATCTATCCTTTTCCATCAAAGACTGCATATTCCCTTGTAATCTTGTCTGCATATTTTTCAAGGTTTGATGAGCCCCTGCTATTCCTTGTGTGACAAGTCTGCATGTGTATCCATACAATCCTTCATTGCCTTCACAAGCAAACTTTACAAATGATGTAAGCCCTTCAAATTGTGGTGGCCTTCGAGTGAGTGGATCGGGTGGATAAATGCACCCATCAACCCAAAGGTCCACATTTTTTTTCCCTGCATTTCTTTCTTGTTGCATCCTGCATCTTATTGCATCATCTCTTTCCACAGTTCTTTTGAACATTGGTGCATATTCATCCTCCAATTGAAAGTGAATATCTCTCTTTCTCTTGGTACATCCTGCACCTGCATTCTGCAAAAAAAAAAGTATGCAAATGTTAACTTGGATTAACATTCAAATAGCAGAACTACACCCCTTTGATTCACTATATCTGTGTTTTTTTTAAAACCCAGTTGGTTCTTGTCTCTTTCTCTTGCTTTCAGTCTTGATAGACCCTAATCAACCCCTAATCAGCCTGTAATCTTGGCTTTTAATCTACCTCTAATTAGCATCAAATCTTATCTTCTGTTCTATCCAAAATATTCTCTCTCTCTCTCTCTCTTTCTCTCTCTCTCTCTCAACAAAAATTCATCAAGGAAACCCTAAACACATTCATACTGAAGCTTGGCTAGTGGAAAACAATAACATCATCTTATCTTCTACCCTAATTTACTATCTGTCACTCTATCACTTATTTTCTTTGTTCATCTCACACAGTCCTCTCTGTCCCCCCCCTTCTCCCCTCCTCTCTCTCTCTCTCTCTCTCTCTCTCTCTCTCTCTCTCTCTCTCTCTCTCTCTCTCTCTCTCTCTCTCTCTCTCTCTCTCTCTCTCTCTCTCTCTCTCTCTCTCTCTCTCTCTCTCTCTCTCTCTCTCTCTCTCTCTCTCTCTCTCTCTCTCTCTCTCTCTCTCTCTCTCTCTCTCTCTCTCTCTCTCTATGAATTGATGCTTAAGGACTGAACAACAACTGTGAAGAATAATAACATCACAAAGATTTAAAAAATAGAGATACCTCCATTATCACTGGATTGCTTGTAGTATAGACTGTTGAAGACGGAGATTTCTTACTGCATATTTCTGAAGAGGAAGATGGCTTGTAGCAGGGTAGAGTGTGTTGTAGATAGAGATTCTTTGATTTCAACAAATGGTATCAAAACTACTCCTCAATGCTGCTTCAGAAGAACTCGTATGCAAGAAACCATATTCTGGAGGGAAAGAGAAGAATGCACAAAATTTGGGACAAAACTAGAGCTTTCTGAGGGAATGAAAAAATGCCCAGAAATAGGTATATACTTGTCCAAAAAAGACGAAAATTTACAAGGAAACTCTTGAGTCAAAAAGGTTTCTCTGGGTAAAAAATAATCTTAAAATATGATGTGTACGTCATTTTATATCGTTTTTTAACTTCCGCCCTTTTAAGAAGCGAGAATGAGAATGATTGAAAAGTCATGAGGGTACTAAAGAGGGCATTAAAGAATGATTGGCTGCGTTTTTAGAAAAAATAGAATTGTATTTTTTTAGTTATGAGGATTTTGAGAAAAAGTGACCTTATCCTGCAGTTTGGGAATAAAATAATAGGTGAAATCTATTGAAAACACAAAAATGAGATTTTCTTGATTGTAGAAGATCTCTTTTTATAATATTATTTTGGAATCTCTTTTTAGAGAGAGAGAGGTGAGAGAAACCCCTTAAGGGGCAAAAAAGAGAGTCCATATTTCTCCTAATGACTACGCCTAGGGGCACACACACTCATGAAGGGACAAGGAAAGCCTCATGATTGGGGAGCCAATGTTGTGCAACACGTGGTAGGCAATTAATGGAGCCAGGGAACCCGTTAAGGTTGCATTTAGATGCAAGGCTTTCCTTCTCTCTCTCTCTCTCTCTCTCTCTCTCTCTCTCTCTCTCTCTCTCTCTCTCTCTCTCTCTCTCTCTCTCTCTCTCTCTCTCTCTCTCTCTCTCTCTCTCTCTCTCTCTCTCTCTCTCTCTCTCTCTCTCTCTCTCTCTCTCTCTCTCTCTCTCTCTCTCTCTCTCTCTCTCTCTCTCTCAGTAAGTGAATAGGGAAAAAAGAAAAACTTGCACCCTACAATTAGTACCCTCATCTTTCTTCTCCTCTCAAAAAATCCCTCTCTCTTCCCTTTTGTCTTCTCTTGTCACATTTTATAACAAATGTATATAGCAGCTTGAGGACTATCTTGATGATGTAGCATGACATCTTGAACATGATGAAGTGACATTGAATACTACCATAGTAGTAGCAATATGGCAAGCAATGGCACATATTACAACACAAGGATATGCATGTCAATACATGGAGAGCTAAAAATGAATGGAAAAGACAAGGAAAAAAGAGCACAAAAGCAAAAAACAAAGGAAGCACATAATATTATTATAAAAAATTAAAATGTTTTTAATTAAAAAATGACAAAAATATCCATTCAAACCAATCATCAGCTACATGTGTAAAGAGAAAACCAATATTGGGATATATGAAAAGGAATATGGAGTTTGAGCCAAAATGCCTAGAAAATCAACCTGTTAGAATGAGGCTTAATCCAATTGGGAGCCAAGGAACCAAAGATAAGAAACCAAATAAATAGGCCAACCCTTGGTATGAGAAAATTGGAGAAAAATCTCTCATTAGGAGTAGCTCTAAGCCTATAGCTACTAGCAGAACCCTGATCTACAAATGGAAGCAATCCATTTGGCTATTTAGCAGCATGAAGTTTGATACATATGCTTACACATAGTGGACTAGAGATCCACCTTTTAAGAGAAGTAGATATTCTAGTCCTAAACGTACCCTTGGCAAAGTAGTCATCAAAGCCTATTGGCTTCAATACTCAACATCAAGACATTGGACCTTGGCTTCAATGCTCAACATCAAACCTAGGCTGCACATGTCACATGAGTTGAGAGTTCCTTACTAATTATAGGCCTTTAGTTTAACCATTTGGCTTAGGTCTTGTAAGGTTCCTCTTTTTGTATTTGGATTTTAATCTCCAAGGATTAGCAAGACTTGTTGCAATCCTTATATTTCCAATATTTGTTCATGATTTAGTTGTTTTGTAAATTGGGTTTCAAGGTTTTCTTTATGTTAGTATCTCACCTACATGATTCTACAATTCACAAACTCATGCATGTCAATATTGTGGGAGAGAAGGAAGGAGTCTCACTTGTAGCTTTCTCACTTGCACAATGGGGGAATACACACAAAGGTGGAGGCTGAAAATAGTTTTCCTCTTCTTAGTTGTGTAAGCCAAAAAGAACACTAGTACAGAGAAATAGAAGAACGCTATATATGGGTCTCAAAACCAAAATCAGCTAACTAAGGTGGCATACTAATTGAGCCACGAACTAGAGTAGATAAGGATAGCTATCATCTAGCTATTATTCATGGGCGGTGTACCAACCACATCTGCAGCTAACAAGTCGGTGACATAAATGCACAACGGTCACCCTGCAATATCACCAGTGGAGCTCGATATCTCAACACTCCCCCTCGAGCTCAATCCCAATTCCTGCACACTAAGCAGGTCTCTGAACTTGTGCAGCTTCTCTGCGCCCAATGCCTTTGTGAATATGTCAGCTACCTGATCCTCTGTGCTGACATAAACTAGATCAATAAGACCTAGTAAAACCCTCTCCCGCACATAGTGATAATGCACCTAAATGTGCTTTGTTCTAGCATGATAGACTGGGTTATTTGCCAAGTGTATACTGCTCATGTTGTCACAATAAATGACAACTGGCCCATTTGTAGGTTGATGCATATCATAAAGTAGCTTATGCAACCAAGCTACCTCACATGAAGCCATTGCTCCACCCCTGTACTCAGCCTCTGTGCTCGACAAGGCAAATGTAGGCTATTTCTTGCTGCTCCAAGTGACTACAGCACTCCCAAAAGAGAACACATATCCACTGGTAGATCGTCTATCAGAAATACTACCAGCCCAATCAGCATTAGTGTATCCATGCAACTGTATCTAAACCCTAGTCTCATAAAATAGTCCATACTGCAATGTGGACTTCACATACCTGAGTATGCGTCTAGCCACATGAATGATATCTTCATCACTATCACTTGTGATAATCAAATCATCAACATAAATGACAAGCAGCATAATACCTTTCTCTGTTTTTCTCACATAAAGTGAGAAATCTGCCTTGGAAATCTGAAAGCCAATATTGACAAGATATTGTCCTATCTTGTCAGACCATGCTCTAGGTGCTTGCTTCAATCCATACAAGGCTTTCTTCAACCTGCAAACAAACTTAGGATGAATAGCATGCACATAACCTGGTGGCTGCTCCATATAGACCTCTTCTTGCAAATCACCATGCAAGAAGGCATTCTTTACATCCATCTGATGTGAAGACCATCCCTTTGATGCAGCCATAGCAATGACTGCTCTTACGATTGCCATCCTTGCAACCGAACTGAATGTTTCTTCATAATCAATGCCATATGTTTGTGCATACCCCTTGACTACTAATCTTGCCTTGTATCTGTTCACAGAACCATCTACATTGTGCTTCACCTTATAAACCCACTTACAACCAATTGCATTCTTATCTTTAGGCAAAGTTACCAATTCCCATGTAGCATTTGCTTCCAAGGCATCCATTTCTTCATCCATGGATTTCTCCCATTTTTCTTTTCCCATGGCTTGCTCAAAAGAAGTGGGTTCTGGTTCCTGTATCACTTTGACTATATAGGCATAGTGAATGGTTGTAAATCCATCATATTTCAGCCTATCCATAGGATACCTAGCTCTGGTAGACCTGTGCAAAGTAGGCTCACTTCCAGGTGCTCTCAAAACATCCCTGGTCTTCCTTACTCCAGGTGTAACAACATAAGGAATACCCAACTCATCATCAATGCTCTGTTTTGAGCCACTAGATTCACCATCCACATAAGAGTGACCTGCATTCACATCAAACATGGGCTAATCTACCTTCTCTTTTCCTTTTCGTGAAACTTGCATACCACTATCTGCATTGTTTTGAGGAGATTCTCCTGATCTCAATCTGCCTGTCCATGGTAAAGAATGTGAACCAATACTAGAGGACACTCCAGGTCCACTAATATTTTGTGACTGCTGCTATGAATTCTGTGCAGCATTACCATTTTGTGCATCTACATCATCAATCACATTTACTGGTTTATACCAGCTACTCATCTCATCAAAAACAACATCTCTGCTCACTGTAAACTTACGAGTAGAAGGGTTATAGCATCTATACCCTTTCTACTCTGCTACAGAGAGTAACCAATAAAGATGCACTTCTCAGCTTTTGGATCCAACTTGGATCTCAACTCATCTGGCACATGAACATAGGCAATGCAACCAAAAATTTTCAAATGAGAAATATCTGGTTTCCTACCAGTATACCTCTCCTCTAGAGTCATCCCATGTATTGCTGCAGTGGGAGTCATGTTCATCATGTAGACTTCTGTAGCAACTGCTTCAGCCCAGTAAAAATCTGGCAAGTCTTTTTCGTTGAGCATGGCACGAGATACCTCTCCAATATGCTTGTTTTTCCTTTCTGCAATTCCATTTTGTTGTGGGGTATGACTACATGAATATTGTTGCTTTATGCCATGCTCCTGCAGGAACCTTGCAAACTCATTTGAGAGGTACTCTCCCCCTCCATCTGACCTTAGGCATTTTATTTGCAGACCTATTTCTTTTTCAACCATAGCTTTAAGAGTTTTGAAATGCCCAAACACTTCACTTTTCATTTTCATAAAATACACCCAAACTTTTCTGCTATAGTCATCAATAAAAGTGACAAAATAATGACAGCCTCCAATAAATGTAACTTTAGTAGTCCACACATCAGAGTGGATTAATTTCAATGGCTCTTACTCTCTTGAACGTGTCTAGGAAACGGTTTCCTTGCCTGTTTTCCAAATTGACAAGCTTCACATACCTTATGCATTTCTGCAACCTTGAATTTAGGCAATCCTGCAAAAATATTTTGGGCCTGCATTGATTTAAGTCGCTGTACATTAACATGACCAATGCGTTTATGCCAGATATCAATATCTGCAACTATACCAGTCCCATGTGCAAACATTGCTGCACTCAATTCAAGCATGTCCGCATCCAACGTAAACATTCTGTCTTTCTTATTTCCTTTTGGTATCAAGCGACCTTTATTTTTCATATCCTCAACAAAGCATCCATGAGGATTAAATCTAACATGCAAGCCCTGCTCAACCATTTGACTAACAGAAACCAGATTCTTGGTGATATTCGGGACATGAAATACATCTGACAGATATTTCCTGCATAGACAAAGGAATTTTTCCAATCTGCACAATAGGATGTGCAGTATCATCATCAGTCTCCACGAATCCTAATTATTCCATTTTCCTTGCATCCTGCATCCATTCTACATGACCTATCATGTGGTTTGACATACCTAAGTCAACATACCACACTTTGTTGCTTTCTTCTGCACTTGTCACAGAATTGTTCATGTGCTGCACCATAAACAAATGCTCATTTTCATCATCACCCTGTCTACTAGAAGATGTATAATTCCCTTGTTGCAATTTTCCATTCATGATGTCATTCTACTTTTTATAGCAATCTTTAGCCATATGACCCATTTTACCACAATAGTAGCATTCAACATTGTTGTTTGCATTTTGGCCTCTTTGCCATCCACCATGACCTCTTTGGCTCCCCCTGCCTCTAGAGTTACTACGTCCTCCTCCATAGGACTGGTTTTCCTGAGTTTGCTGCATATTCTGATTTCTACCACGGCCTCCATATCGGCCTCCTCTACCTCTACCTCTTCCAGTATTTGAGTAGAAAACAGTTTCTTTTGAAGTTTCTCTTGAAGAAGATGCACCACCATTTCTCTGCTCCTCAGAAATTAGAAGAGCAATCAACTCCTCAAAATTAGGAAATGGATGTTCGGAACTGTGCATAATCCTTTCCTGGACCATTCAAGGTCACAGAAACTAAATCATCATCTTCCATTGGTGACCCAATGGAAGCAAGTGCATCAGCAATCTTCTTCACCTTCATGTGGTAGTCATTGATGCTCATACTTTCTCTTTGCACATTGTGCAACTCTTGCTTGAGCTGTATTTTCTTGGCTTGCATATTTGTGCTACACATTTTTTACAAAGTATCCCATGCCTCCTTTGGTGTACTTACATCCTGAATATGCACAATCATAGAGTCTGAAATACTGATAGACAGCCAGTACATAACTTTTCTGGCTCTCTCATGCCCTCCTTTAAATGCCTGCATTTGTTGTTGATTGGGAACATCATGAAGAACTGGTTCTTCTTCATTTCCTGCTATGAATTCTCAATATCCTTTTCCCATAAGGAAATTCATTATTCTAAACTTCCATGCTTGGAAGTTGTTCTTGTCAAGCTTTTCAGTGACAATCTGTGAAAGAGAATCAGACGCCATTATAGAACACTGCAAAAAATTCTGTCAATGCAAAAAACACAACTTCAACCTCACAAGGGCAAATCCGCAAAACTGACGAAAGTGGTATTTGACCACACAATCACTTCCTAGTGACGATTTTGCATCAACAGGCAACAAGGATGATTCTGTAACTCCCAATGTCTCTGCGCAGGCATACGATGCAATTTCTACAGTAATTTTTCACTGACCTATAGAACAGTAGTTGCAACAGCAAAAAACAAGGCCTTTTCCTGAGTGCGTGTGAAAAACTTCCGCCTCCAAAACAGACCTTGAAATGGCCTCAAATCAAAAAAACAGGGCCTTTTCTTGAGTGCGTGCGAAAAAATTATGCCTCCAAAACAAGCCTCGAAATGGCCTCAAATCAAAAAAATAGGGCAACCAAGGGCTAAAGCCCTTACCCGCAGCATATACTGCCCTCTTGCTACACAACGAAGGGTGTCTCAATCTAAGACAATGCACTCTTGCACTTTCCGACTATGCTACCTGCAGAGACTTGCTCCCAAACTCGAAAAATGAAAGCAACACTAGTCCTCTTACCAGAACACCACGAACTTGGTTTGCTTTCTTGAGCTCCTTACCACGAACCAGGCTCTGATATCATGTCAAGATTGTGGGAGAGAAGGAAGGAGTCTCACTTGTAGCTTTCTCACTTGCACAATGGGAGAATACACACAAAGGTGGAGGCTGAAAATAGTTTTCCTCTTCTTAGTTGTGTAAGCCAAAAAGAACACTAGTACAGAGAAATAGAAGAACCCTATATATGGGTCTCAAAACCAAACTCAACTAACTAAGGTGGCATACTAACTGAGCCGCAAACTAAAGTAGATAAGGATAGATGTCATCTAGCTATTATTCATGGGTGGTGTACCAACTGCATCTACAGCTAACAAGTCGGTGACATAAATGCACAACGGTCACCATAACATATCACCATTGGAGCTCGATATCTCAACAATGCATATAACTTGAGAGTAACCCTTTCTATTCATGAACAAGTAATCCTTTTTTGCTTTTCTTCTATGCACAAGTTGGGCATGTGTCATTAGTTTGGTGATGAATCATGCTTTCATTTTTCAAGTTTCTTTGTGTTTTTTTGAGTGTGATAATAAAATTCTTTACAATTTTACTTGGCCAAGTGTTTGAGCACGATTATCTTTACTTGATTAATTAGCCACAGTGAATTGGAGTTCAATTAGTTGGGCTAGTCAACTCAAGTGGTCACATTGCATAGTGATCAACTATGGTCTGAGAGTGGCTTAATTAGGGATTAAAGGTTAGCTTTAGTGCTCTCAGCTTGTGGGTATGTCTATCAACTTTATATCAGGCATTGATAGTCCACAAATAGATGGTGGGGGCCAATTTTCACATGTAGTCATGGCAAGGATTGTTCGTAATTGTGGTCTATTTGGCTCAATCTAGGTACGCCAATCTATATGGGATGTGATTGTTTGTGTATGTGGGCTTCACGGATGATCTGTGGTGCCTTAGATCAACAATATCTACAACTTCCTAGTTTGCAATTGTGGGTTGAAGGGTTGTTCAATCATGGGAAAACTAGGAGGCAGTCTACTACTACTAACAAAGTAGCAGATCATGATGAAGTCATGATGATTGATGTTGGTAGTGATGCAGAGCTTCAACTTTGACAATTTTTAGTGGTCTATTGATGATCATGGATATGGCGTGATGATGTGTGATGGGGTTGCCCTAATTATAGGTAGTGGATGCTAGTTGGAGATGACAACAAGATATTGAGGGAGAAAGGTTTGATGGCATGACAATGAACACAATGTAGGAGGGCAAGCACTTGTTGATGGCGTCAAGGGTGTTAGATGTGATCAATGCCCCACGCTCATTAGGTGCTACCAATGATCCATGGTGCTCAAAGTTGTAAGGCCCCCATTATGAGGAGAAGCCAAATGTGAGCCCAGACATTGGTTGAGTCCTGACTTGTATATCAGATGAGGTCTATGTGACCGGATGGCAAAAAGGTGACGGTTATGGGTCTAATCTTTGGGTTAGACAGAGTGGTTAAGCTGGTAGCAACTCGAGGCACACTGCATCGAGTTGCGGGGTAAGGCAGTTAAAAGGGGCCCCTATTGTGGGGTCCAGGGGCCGCGGAAGTGGCCCCTAGCTGGGGGGGCAGCGCCCCCGGCCCGATGGTAAAGGGAATATTCCCTAGAATATTCCCTGGCCGACTAGTGGAGGCTTATATGGTAGGTCGGTTAGGCCAACCTCACGGCCTTCGCAGGCTATAAAAGCTAAACCCCTTCACAGCCATCGATCACTCATCTTTCACCCAATCAGAGTTGTTGTTCCAACTAGCCTTAAGCTCTTCACCTATCTTCTGTCTAGATTGCCATCTAAGCTTCACACAGTGGAAGCACACAGGTGGACAGAGCCATCTTTGTATCAGTTGTTTGGAGTTAAAGAATTTACTGATTCTCCTCTTTTCTGTTGTGTACTCTTTATCTCTTTCTCAGATTCTGTTCGCTGCGCCGTGTAATATTTTACAAAGGGTTCAATGGCATATGCTACAAATACCAACAAGATGTAGGTGATTGGAGAGGTTTACCCTTTATGTCATATTCTATGATGGTCATGACTGCCTAGGTAGGGGTGCACTTGAGCTAGGCTAGGTGTGTGGGTGATGGTACTATCGTGGGTCAAGTGGTGCTTGTGGACTTGTAGTGTGCATGATGATCATGCCCTTGATAATGTGATCATTGTTGGCTTGTGCATATGAGGTTGTAGCTAAGTAGTTGTGATTGGCAGTTGTGGGTGATGCCTATGCATTAAGCTAAGCACTCATAATGATCATGGGTTGAAAATACTCATAACCTAGTGATATGTTGGTCATGGCCTACACTAGGGTGGTGGTCATAGTCTAGCTTAAGTTGATATGCTCATAAGGAGCACCCACATGTAAGTAGGGAGTAACCCCTAGTTGCTTTTATTGATGGTTGTGTGTAGTTGCACTAGGTTTACTTAACCTTGGAGAATATTAAAGTGGAAAGTGTTTGTTTGATATACTTGTGCTCTAGGCCTTTCATGGGCTAATCCAAGAGCTAGTCATGACCTAATCCCAAGCTATTCATGGACTAATCAAGGTGTCAAACTACCTCTCTATTAAGCAATCATGGTGTGCTATAACAACTTTATTTACTTCAAATACTTGATCAAGCTCTCATGCACATCAATCATTAAGCCCAAGAGATCTCATACTGCCAATCTAAGGATTAGCAATACACTCAATGATCACAAATATTGGGAAGATATGATTTCTTTAAAAAAATTTATCAGATTTTCTTAGTCAATGGCATCTAACTACTCTAATAAACATTATTCTACTTTTGATTTGGTCTCCTAACTAGTCATGTGTGTAAAATGATCAAGGTATGAGAATGGAGATTGATTCCTCACCCTTCCATCCCTTTCAAGCACACAAGCCTCCTATTTTATTATATAGTAAAAACATGAGTGACAATTTATTATTATTCTTGGTTGCCTTAACACCCCTTGGCAAACTAGTCGATGTTTTCCTTCTCATTTGACTACTTCTACTTTTGAAGGCTCACCATGTTCCTAAGTTGACTTATATTTTAGCCTTGTATAAATAGGCTCACCATTACCTTCCTCTAGCTTTATTTTACCATTCTTCTCACCATATGTTGTAGCTTTAGTAAGATGTCCTCTATTTTCTTCAATATGTTTTGCTTGCTCTTTTAGGGTTAAGGACCATTCCGGGGAGTTTCCACCATATGTTGTAGCTTTAGTAAGATGTCCTCTATTTTCTTCAATATGTTTTGCTTGCTCTTTTAGGGTTGAGGACCATTCCGAGGAGTTTCCACCAACTTGCTAGTCTCCTCCATTTTTGTTTGGGTAGTCTTTCAAAAAGTGCCCATTTGCTTGCAAAGATAGTAAGCATCCATCAACATGCCGAATCTGGCCTACAAGACAATATCAAAGCCATTAGCATTCATGAGTTCCAAGTACTCTCAAGGTTTTGGCTATGATCCTAGAGTATGCATGCTTTGTGCTCTAATTTAAGCGCTTGAAGCATAGAAGTTTGGGTTGGCATGTATAAAACTTTGTACAATGCACTCACCAACATTGGGACCTCATCATACAACCATATTGGAAGCTCTTAGAGCATGACCCATATGGGGCATTCATGCATAAGCACATTTTTTTTGTGAAAGAGGGACTTTGAGGTAGAGAGGACACAAGATTCCCTTTGTAGGCCATTGTGCATATGAGAATCCAATCATGTTCTACTTGTGAGCTGAGCAAGGCCATATAGAAGCCTTTGCCTACAAATCAGTACTGGAGAAGTACAACTTTACTTTGGAAAGTAGCATATCAAACCACCTTTCAAAGTCTAGCTCATTAGGAGACTACCTAGAAAATAGAAGTATATGCTAGTAGTCTGAAAATTTGCATAACATTGTTTGTGTGATCCAAAGAGACTAAGGTTGACAATTGAAAGCACTTATTTCTAGTAGTTGATGCTATTTCAACCCTTTGGCACTCATTTATGGGGGTGTGTTGCTCCCTCCTAGCCTCCTTCTCATCTCCCCCTTAACAAATCTCTAGCAACACCCTTATTGACAAAGGCATAGTCCAACTCCATTAAGGAGCCATCTTCTTTCATCAAGCATTTTCCTAAAGCTTCCATGACATCATCTTGGACCTTTCTCTTTGTGGGTTGCATGCATGCAAAGGAAGAAGGGGACACACATCAAGCCCCCACAATCTTCCAAATGAACTTTAATGAGAAGTAAAAGCATTGCCCTTTCTAGTCATGTAGTGGTCATTTTGCCCCACTACTTGCTATTATTGTATCCTTTGGGCCAATGTTTATCCTACTTGCTTGTTGTTAGAGGATTAGACCATGGCACTTAATGAAAGGTATGTGTGTGGCAAACAAGAGTGTGTGCATTATCAAAAAGTCCCCCAATGTACAGGCTGATGTAGAGCCCTAATTCCCTAATCCCTAAACTAAATTCGATTTTGGAGTGGTGGAATACCCAAGACCATTTTCAAAGGGTGTAGATCCTCGTTGTTCTTGAGGAAATGGTGAACTTGAAGGAAACTCGTGGTTCAAGGAGGCAAGTGTTGTTTGGATATAGAAGGATAGAAAGTTGATTTTTAAAACAATGTTGAATTTTTTAGTACTTTACAAGCAATGCAATTGCCATTGGGGGAGAGAGAGAGAGAGAGAGAGAGAGAGAGAGAGAGAGAGATGGGGGTTGAAACTTTTTTATGAAGGAAGAGACTACCAACAACCCCTTTTTGGAAATGAAATTCCCCAAAGCTTACAGAGACAACCAACCAAAAAGTGGGTCATAGGCAATCCCCTTCTAGCATTGAAATTTTCAAACCCTCTCTCTCTCTCTCTCTCTCTCAAGAGAAAGGTAGAGAGGAGGATATAGAGGCAAGCATATGATCCTTTCTATTCCAATGCATATGCAATGGTTCCTCATACCTCATGATCCACAAAGAATATTTTTTGAAGAACATTCCTCTCACCCAAATGCTTATGCAATGGTTCCTCACACCTCATGATTCACAAAGAATATTTGTTGAATAACACCCTACTCACCCAAATAAGGTCCTAAAAAGTACACTATCCTTCTTCATTACATTTTCTTTTCAAGCATCTACACAATCTATCTAGACGCATGGAATGTGCTAGTTTTAAAATCCTTTTAGTTTGGCTAAAATACCATCAATATTACCAACATCATCTTTCATCTTGAATAAATCTTGATCAAATGCATGTTATGTGTGGATGTGTGTTCATTTAGCCTAAGACATGCTCATGGTCATCATTGCTACAAGTTCCTTACTCAGCCTACCTACTCATCTTCAAGGGAAAATTTATGTGGTCTAGAGTTGCTTACATAATTTGGGCCTTAAAAGTGACTTTTGAGGATGCCATGCACCCTCAACCAAATCAATGGATCTAGTTTTAAGGCATGTACTCTTTTTCTAAGTCACTTGACTTTAAATTGAGCAATATGGTAAAGGAGGACAATGGACAACATATTATCCTCTAGTGCCCTTTATACTCTATCCTACCTCCCTTTATGCATGAAATTTCTATAGATATTGTACATCTACACTCTACAAAAGTGCCATGCCAACCAAAATCTTCAAGTTTGTTATACTTATGGCTACCTCATTGGCTACATCTCTCCTTCAACTACTTCATTTATCAACAATGAGATCTTTAGCAATAACAAATTGAGTGATGTGAACCTTCATCTTAACTAGATGGAGTTGTAAAGCTAATAGGTTGCCCTTTATATATACCAATGAGAAAACAAGAGAGAGCATGGAGCAAGAGACTATTACTTTTCTTTCAATTTGATGAGAGACAAGATGTGTGGATGATGAGCATTGCATACACATGATGGGATTTGTACCTTCCCTCCAAGAATTTGCAACAAAGTATGAGAGAGTGAGGGGTTGAGTCTAACCAATGCCTTCATAACAAAGTGAGAGATGAGGGTTGAGGGATCATTCAATAACCAAGTATGTTCCAATTTCCCTTTGCACAAGGGGACACACCTCTTCAATCATGTCACATTACATTTTGTTTTATGGAATTACATTGTAAGGCTCTCTGGCCCTCTTTTTCTCATATCTATGCTAGTAGTAGTTGAGATACACTAATGCACCATCAATTGTACACAATGGCATACTCCCTTTATATCCAAAAAAATTTATATCTTCCAAGTGTAACCTTGGGATCTTTTAAACTCATTTCAATGAGCAATGCTCAGGGGGTGAGTGCCTACTTTTTCATCAAATCAAGTGACTGGTAAGGTTGAGAGAACTTTGACAATAATATCAAGGCAACAATCTTTAACATGAAGTATTCTGCACTTATTGGGATCTCTAGGTAGGGTCTTTTGTTTTAGGGAGTGTCTAGAGTGGAGCTTTAAACCTAATCACTTTGCCATACTAAAATTAATGATCCTCCACCCTACAATAGATAGTTGAGTGTGTGATAGAGAGTGGTGAGTGGATGTTGGTGCTAAATCCTTTTGTGCAATAATAATTTAGTTCATTGGACATTCAACGCTACAGGATCCTTTCCAATATAGTTTGGTGCTCTACCTAATGTGCTTTGAGCAATCAATATCTCTTACAAGGCCCTAACACAAATGAAGGGCCCTAGTAGTACCAAAATTGACAAACTATCAAGCCAAGTTTCTATAAATCCCTAATTATTATTCCATTTCTCGAATAGTTCATGTTTTAAGTGTGAGAATGAATTGTAGGATGAAAGTTTTATTCATATTTCAAATTTCCCTTTGACATTACCACCTTATATGTAGTACTTCTTAAAATATTTTTGTTGTTTACATCACCCCAAGAAAAGCTCTTGATTACCTTTTCATTTATTTGTTTATACTCTCTTTTATTGCATGTAAATGCCTTCTTTTCACTTCAAGTTTGAGGTTTGGAGTCCATAGTTCTATTTGTTCATTTGAACCAAACATTTTCTCTTTTTACACATTGTCGATTTAAGTTTCAAATTTTATGTCATTAATTTGTAGAGATTTATTTATAACTTTTTCATTTTTATGATATGTTTTTATATTTCACCTTTTGAGTCCCCATTATCCATAGTTCTTCTTGCCCCACTTGTCTATCTCAACACATAGAGCACTTTTACTTTTCCCCATTAGTTAATCTAAGTGACATTTTGCACAATATGACTATCTAAAAGATGTGTCTCTCAGTTGCATGTAGCACAAATTCACAATGAGTTTTTGGTGCTTAAATTTTTTTTATGTTTGGCCATGCCTTGTGTAGGGGTCATCTTGACTCTATCCACACTTATCTTTGCATCTTGTTCTATTTTTTATTAGACAACCACAAGTTTTTTATACTTTAGTTATAGTTTAATTTATTCAAACAAAGAATCCCCTCTCTTTTAGTTTTTTCATATTGTTATCTATCCTCTAAAAGTACAAAGGAAAAGAGCAAACCCCTCCCCTCCCCCTTCCTTCATCTCTTCCCTATCCCTCTTTCTTCTATTAGGGAAAAAAAATATTTGAGCTTTTCAAGTTTTAAATTTTCAACTTAAAAAAGTAAAGGGAAAAACTTCAATTAAAAATGTGCAAAAACAAAACCCTCTTGCTCTTCTTGCATGTTTCCTCTCTCTCTCTCTCTCTCTCTCTCTCTCTCTCTCTCTCTCTCTCTCTCTCTCTCTCTCTCTCTCTCTCTCTCTCTCTCTCTCTCTCTCTCTCTCTCTCTCTCTCTCTCTCTCTCTCTCTCTCTCTCTCTCTCTCTCTCTCTCTCTCTCTCTCTCTCTCTCTCTCTCTCTCTCTCTCTCGACACACACACACACACACCCCAAACTCGTGAGGAGGGTATAGGATATTGGTTTTCTCGAGGAGATAGAGCGGAGTGTATATGCTCTCTATACAAGGAAATCACAGTGGGCCACAAGGGTTTCAATCAATAGTACTATTGAAGTGAAACGAGGATGCCTACTCTCCCCCACTTTGTTTGGGCTCTATATAGATGAAATCTTAGATTATGTCAATAGACAAGGAGGGGTTGGAGCCAATTGAGCTAGGGTGTTACTACCAATATTGCTTTATGTAGATAACATAGTGCTTATATCTAACTCACCCAACAAACTATAGAGACATTTGGATGCACTATTGGTGGCTTTTCACAAAGATAGAGATCTGAAGAAAACCAAGGTTATGTTATTCAACACTTCAGCTACTTCAGTGATGAGATCCAAGTATCTATTTATGGAGAGCTAGTCGAGTTTGTCAAACAGTATGTATACTTGAGAGTCGCTTTTTTAAGGGCCACAATTTTCTTGAAGAGAGACATAAGAGGCTTGACTAGCACAAGCATATGTAGCATTAGGTGCATTGGAGAGATAGTGAGCACACATATAATTCCATGAGCCACATATGAAATTGTGGTTCTTTGATACATTGATTACACCACACTCCTCTATGGGGCTACCATTTGGGGCCTACATGTCTATCATACAAGGAGACAATCACTAACAAATTATGATGGACCAAAGAGGGAATTTTATGTTGACAAATGGGAGCATACGGAGCAATTTTATGTTGACAAATGGGAGCATATGGAGCAATTACTAGTGATGATGATATCATGTATGATATGAACAAAGAGCTTAGCCCCACACAAGTGTATAGAAGTTGAGATGGGAGCAGCATCTATGGTCATTGAGGCCCTACTCTAAGCAACAACTTTTTTATGTATATTATGGGATCTCCCTCATTATAGATACACGTGGGGCTAGCATTGGCTTGATCTAGAAAATTGGCAACAAATGCTGATAGCCATTGTTGGTATGCTCAAATAGGAACATGGATGAGTTTGCATGATCTATAGATTGATAGATTACCCACTACGATTATAGCCTCGAGTACCCTACACTTAAGCTTAGCCAATCATAATACCCCCTATGATTACAACCTAGACTACCCTACAATCACGCTTAGTTTATCAAAGCTAACCCATGTGATTAGAGCTATCATTTTGAGACTAGACATAGAGAGGACTTGGGTTACACCACTTTCCCCACATGGCATGAGGATGCTACACTATCATAGTCATTCCCTTCAACTCTTGTTGAGGATGGCTTCATCACTTGACCCTATTATATGCATACCCAACTAGCACAAGATAGGAAGATGGGAGGGTATGGAGATAGAGACACATGTGCTAACTTTGTGAGAGAGAGCCAAAGATATAGGAGTGTTATATTTGTCTATGTATAGTATATTATGACATTCAAGGCAAATACCATTCTCTATTTCAAGAGGGTTTTGGCTCTTGTGCAATATAGGTGATGTAGTCTGAGGATCAGAGGTGTTTAGGATTCTTCCATTTGGAGCTTTGAAGATGTAGAACAACTATTCTATGAGATAGGAGCCTCTACAGTTAGGTCCACTTTTACACTACCACACAATTTAGCATTGGATCAACCACCACAACTACTAACAAGTGGCATGTAGGGCTACATCATAGAGGAGCTTCACCATCAGGAAGTATCTCCTTAGATAAAGCATTATTACTCAATTGAGTGAGACATACATGTCCACCTAGGAGGAGACCCAAGCACCCTTATCATAAACATATTAGAGCTATCAACAGTTAGAGCTACATTTCCACCTTATTTGATATATCTCTCTAAGAAAAAGAGAATTGTTATCTTTTTCCTTCTCTTTTTTAGCAACTGTATTATGTATGTACCACATAGAATATTGTCTAGCATCCAATCTCATAGGCATGTCTTTTACCTTTTCTTTTTTATGAGATACACTTCATTGTATGTATTGGTGAAATCTGATAGGCCATCTCTCTCTCTCTCTCTCTCTCTCTCTCTCTCTCTCTCTCTCTCTCTCTCTCTCTCTCTCTCTCTCTCTCTCTCTCTCTCTCTCTCTCTCTCTCTCTCTCTCTCTCTCTCTCTCTCTCTCTCTCTCTCTCTCTCTCTCTCTCTCTCTCTCTCTCTCTCTCTCTCTCTCTCTCTCTCTCTCTCATGTCTTGCACCTCCATGCAAACTATGGAGCCCTCTACATGGATCCTAGGATTGTTGACACCCTTTTGTCGATTGCCCATACCACCTTTGCTACAATCAACACCTTGTCTCAAAACCCATTTTGTTGGTGTAGGGTCACCTACCATGGTATGTCACCCCTAAAGAGATGTTTGCCACAGCATCACCATCATAGCATTACAATCAACACCATGACGACCTTGCCACCAATGCCACCATGATCCAATAATCCCATCTACATGACCATTGTGAGCCATCGTCACCATTATGAACAAATGTGACCACTCTTCTAGGTTTTTTTTTTTTAATGTAGAAGACAACTTCAATAATTGACTTTAAAAGAATGCCCCAAGCCCTAATTTCCCCACCCCAAGTTGCTCCCCCCACCTCCACCTCCTCTCATTAGCTCCTCCACCTCACCCTCCACCACCACCCTCATATTACTTGTCTATCTAGCCAACCCATGCACACCAATGTCATTAAACCAAAAAAGAGCCATATCTTTTTTTCGAAAGAACTCCACAATCTCTTATGCCACACACACACACACACTCTCTCTCTCTCTCTCTCTCTCTCTCTCTCTCTCTCTCTCTCTCTCTCTCTCTCTCTCTCTCATCGTGACATACTTATAATAGTTTATTTCTTTTCCTATCTCTATCTTCTCTCTCTTCTATTAGCATCTTTTTTTTTCTCCCATCCACATATATTCTCCCCTTTCACGTCCCTCATCACCTCCCCCTTGGGTGTAAGGGTAGCACCTAGGGGTGAGAGTTAGGCCTAAGTTCTTGACATAATAGCAAGAAAAACCCTTAGACTTTCTCAATAGTCTTGGTATCACCATCCAAGCCAAATCAAGCGCCGAGCTCATGGAAGGAGTATTTATATAAAGATGAGTACAAAACTTGGAAATAAAGAATGTGGTTTTGAAAGACTCACTTGCCAAAGTGTTTATACGCTTAGCAAAACAATAGAATTGGCTACAATTAGTGAAAAGATCAAAGACAAAGTTAAAGAAATAATGACCAAGTATAATAGGAAGTATAGAAGAAGATTGAAACAAGAAAAGAGAGAACAACAAGTACAAAAGGAAATTGAAACAAGGGAGAAAATCAACAAGGTATGTCAAGCAAATCATTTGAGTAAATATGAAGCTCTATTATGACCAAGTGAAATTGCAAATCAAGAAGGGATGACAAGCAAATCAAAATGTGACCAAGTGAAATTGCAAAGATGAGGGTAGCTAGAAAGGTGAGCAACCATGAAGGTAGCAAAGTCATCATAGAGCAGTTTAAAAACCCTAATCACTAAGTTACTTATGGTGCAAATGGGCAATTTATTGAGTGGCAAAGTCATCATAGAAGCATTATGGATCTTGATGTATTAAATAAGCTATATATATAGCTTTAGTAGTTGCGTTTCTTTACCTTGCTATGGATTTCAACTAAAAACTTATACTTGTGTTATTGTCTACACCTTTAACCTATCTAAAAGGATGTTAGAAATACCTTTGGGTGTGTGTGTGTGATCGCACATGTCCACACATTCACAAGTTCTACTATGTTGTCAATTGTCAGCAACTTAATTGGACTACTAATTACTCCTTATCATTCGTTGAAAGCACACCTTCCACAAGGTTTGGGCATGATAGTCGCAACATGCATACGCAAACATAGGTCATTATCTTTCTCTACACTTCAATTATCTTCCAGTACTAACCACATCGAATCCTTGATCATTATTGCTGGAATATATGTCCACCAATTAATTTCCACACAATTATATCAAACAACCCTTGTTAGATGTATACAATCATCATTAAACATTTAGACATACCCAAACACTTGCCCATGCCTCATGATGGCCACCCACCTTCAATATATACTTGCTCATACTTCATCACACAATAAACAACATATGTAATATTAATCTAATGCTTCTATTTGGCACTAACGTATGAAGTGCTAATACACAGCACGACAGTGTCTAGTAAGAGTGAAATATCTCCTGGCTCCACGTTAACTTGCTCGATCAACCCAAATGCACTATTAAAGTCTCATTCTCTACCGCAAGCCATTGAATAAATTTGATAAGTTGATTAACTAGTCAAGTTGGCGAGAATGAATATGCATTGAAATAGCGCGTAAACGCAATGCCAACCAACTGCAACGACAACTTTTCAAGCCCACCAGGCAAGTTATCGTATAGGATGAAGTACGATTTATTTCTACATGTAGATCTACACACGAGCGCTTGATTCAATTTCTTTATGACGTTGGTCCAAGTGGTTTGTATGAGTCTGTATACAGGTGCTCGAGTTCAAACCTCAAATACTCCAGGGTGCGAGAGTTTGATCGACCCCTGCGTCCCGGATCCTCTAAGGCACATTAAAACCTGTTCGCGTCCAAAAAGGATAATGGATACTATGACAATGTAGTCGTCGCCAAAACCCAAAATAAATCAAGTAAGTATTCTCGTTCAAATTTGTGATAGAGGCCACTGTTGGATCCTCCTTAAAAAAAGCCCTAGCCAAAGTCATGGATATGTAGGAGTCACGATTGTTGGCACAAAACCCAGAAGTGGCCATTGGTATATGCGAATGTCATCATGTCGGAAGTGGCTAAGCAAACCTCTTCGATTCCATCCTATATTTTAGGTAACTGCTGATACTGCCATCTAAGCTAAGGCTGGCCCTACATATAGAATTAATGGCTGGACTTCTCGGGTAGGTGTTATAATAGGCACACACTCGACAGTATGCGAGGCTTGAAACACCCCAAGTTCCCAATCACACTTGAGTGAAATGTAATTAAGGAGGATGCAAGAAATGGAAGGTAGCGTGAGGGACGCTGACAGAATAGTGGACAGACTGTGAGTTGCTTGCTCTAAGGGTTGAATTGCAACTTTCTGAGTTCAGTTTGGAATGTGGGACTGGCATTGAGGTTTCGCTTGGCTAGACATCTTATATCGTCGCGTGAACATTCTCGAGAGATCCGAATCAGTTCCCAGAGGGCACCCGCTGCAACCAGGTCCTTTGCATTCACCTCTGCAAGAATAAACAGTGTTAAGGGAAAACCGTAAGTGTCTGCATACACTTAAATTTCGCACACTTAAGATACAATGACATCAGTTCCCCCAGCATACCATGTTGGGCCAAATGGCATAGAGCAAGCTCGATGTGCCTTCGAACCGGGGCTGCCTCCGTATTGGCATTTGCAACCACCCAAGGTAGTGCGCCATCTTCTATAAGGAGGGACCTCGCCTTCTTTTGTCCTGCATCCATCAGCTAACAATTTAGGAATCTGTTGAACCAACCAATGCAGAGCCCCCGGCAGATGTGATCCTAGCATATCCATTGGATGATTTGAAGTACTTATTCGTTTCTTTCCAAAGCATCAATCATAACGACGAAAAACCTTGTCCGGCTCCTCTCGACTCGCATTTTGCGAAGTTAGCAATCCCTCTGGCGATCTGTGCAAGAACATCTGGATGCCTCGATCTGACCATCCCAAGAAGAGCTTTGATCCCTCCCTCTTCTCTCAATTTTCCCTGCAACTTGTCTGCAAAGCAATAATGCCAGTCAAAGCCACATACTGTTTAATCTGTTCAATCCGAAACAAACGAACGTTCAGCGCACCATTTCCACAAAGATTTGCTATTGCTCCTGCCACCATCCTGAGTGTTTGTGGGTCCTCTGCCTCGTTGGCTGTCCTAGCCAGTAACCTAATTCCACTCTGCGCCATGATCAGTTCCTGATTGGTTTCTGCACCAAAAAGGTAACAGCTGCTCGACATTGATTTTCCTTATTGAAGCATCTAGTGAACATCATTATTCTCTCTGAAGTTGTTATACGATGCAGTTCAAACTTTGAAGTACCAATGCATGCCTTTAGGCTAGCATCTTCGAACCCATGCATGTCCACCCATTCTTCTAGCACTGATGCAGATTTGACTGATGGAGTAAAGACTTTTATATGTTGCCTTTCGAAGATCACATAAACATTAAATGCATGAAATTCTCCAAGCTTAGTAATTAGGCCTCTTAATATGCCGTGCCATCCTAATATAAAGCATACCGTTCATGGCAAGATTGGCTATAGCACCAGCAGCCACACGTTGGATGGTTTCGTCCTCTGAACTTTGGAGAAGTGAGAGTAAGGAACCCAATCCGCCAGCCTCCACTATCTTCTCCTGATTGGCTTCTGTTGTAGAACAAAGGGAGTTGGCTATCAATTGACATAAGTTTTGGATAAAGTCCATCTACACGCTATAAGTCTTCCTTGTAAGAAATCATTCTGCCTAGAAGCAAGCATACTCAGAATATTTTTAACGATGCATTGCTCCACATAGAGACATTGCCAAACAAATAGATATAAAAGAAACACCAAAATTATACTGCATGGCAGTTATGAACCTTCTGCTGCGAGATTGGCAACAACTTTAACCGCATGAACTCGAACATCAAGATCTTCAGATTCAAGTAATGACAGAATCTTTTGCAAGCCCACTGCAGCCCACAATCGTCTGAAGGTTAACATAGACTCCTTGAGAAAGACAAATTCATCGAAAAACACTTTAACCATTCATTTAATGTGAGGTTATGTAAGGTTAAGACTTCATGCCTTGTTCAAAGAGCTTTGCAATGGTTGCCCTCTGCCCATTTATTGTCTCTCTCAAATGACTTGATTTATTTAAACTCATTGGTGAATCTGACCCTATCGATAGCTTTGAAGGTTCTCTTTCAGAACGACTCCTCGTCTGAGAGAGAGAGAGAGAGAGAGAGAGAGAGAGAGCATCAGTATCAATTATTCTGATCAATACCTATTCTCGAAAATACCTGCAATATAGATATAGGTGTAAGTCACATCACCTCCTCAGCGTCAAAACTCATTTGTAGCAATTGCTGCTTCAAATTTCTGACCTCTTCCTGTAACTTCTCTCTTTGTTTATGCTGCTCCTCCAGTTCCCGTGTAAGGGAACTCACTTTATCTCTTAGCTTGAAACTCTGAGCAAATAATAAACAAAAGCATATGAACAACATCTTCTAACACTACAAAACAAGATCCTCGCGAAAATGTAGGCAACTGCAGCAGACATTTTGCTACGAGGTGCCAACACAAGTCAAGAGAAAGAACTTCAAAGCTAAACATACAAGCCTTCATCCCTGGGGAGTGTACAGTCTAACGAGAAATGACTCATTGACTGATATGTTCGGCCTATCATTGAAGGAATTGCTCCTAAGTTGCAGGAAAATGAGAAGTTTTTGTAACATAGATGTGTCTGTAAAGTCTGATTTATCTGTCAATATCAGTTTCTCAGAGTGAACGTGTCTATCTGTGTTTTGTGCTTGTATCTATGTCTTCCTGCAGTTAACATGTATGGGAGATGTGTAAAATAAAGAGAGTTAGCAACGTAAGATAGGGCTCTGTGGAAGATAACAAACATGAGAAAATGTGGAACTTTAGTCCATCAACAAGTGCAAGGAAGCAGAGAAAAATCTTCCATACCTCGTCCGTACATATTGTGGCACTTTTCGATTGCCACTCCTGCAGCTTCCTCTCAGCTTGTTCTCTCAATTGAGACTCCTCTTGCAACCTTTGGGTCAACTGTAGAACTTGTTCTTGACTTCCAGTCTATTGGAAAATTTACAGAAGAGAAGTAGAATCAAGGAAAGAAGAACAACAGTGGCTAAGTTCAATGAATCACAGGGCACTAACAGGAATGAATACCTCACTTCTGTCTTTTTGTTTCAATAAACTCTCAACATCTCTCAGTCTTTTCTCCAAGGCTTCCTTCTGACAACGTTCTAGCTCAAATCTCTTTGATTCTTCTTCCAACTCC
This sequence comes from Lygodium microphyllum, assembly GCF_053477565.2. NCBI lineage: Eukaryota > Viridiplantae > Streptophyta > Polypodiopsida > Schizaeales > Lygodiaceae > Lygodium > Lygodium microphyllum. The sequence goes on from NC_141151.1 coordinate 24,187,106, forward strand.
TGCTGATGTTTTCTCATGCATTCCTCAAGTTCCTTCTGATTTCTCGTTCTTTCATTTTGCGTCTGCAGCTGAATTTGAACAAGTAGCAGATAATTGACGTAAATAGGAAAACAGAGAAATGGCAAACTTAGAAGTCCTACGATTTCGATGGAAGATTTAAGCGTTAGCTAACGATCAACGTAGTTCCAGAGGAATGAGGAACCAATAGTCTCAAAGCTCTTCATATCTGCCACACCCGTAAAAGCTTATACCTCTTTCTCGACCTTCAGAGTTTGTGCGGTGTCCTTGATATCCTTTTCTAGTCTCTCTCTACGAGCACGTTCTTGCTCTAACTTACTTTGAAGTTCGGTATTTTCTTTCTTGAGTCTGGATTTTTCTGCAGTAATGTCCTGTTGGATAAGACACAAGAATCCGACTGATCAGTGTCAGTATGAGGCTTGGACCAACTCGACACTGATACAACATGCTTGTAATAAATTGGATCAAGTTTTGAGTCAATCCGATTAAGAAGTGACTTTCTTTTGTGCAAATTAGTTGATTCAGCAGTGAGCTCATTTTTTCATTTTGATCATCGTTTCCTTGTGCATTGGCAGCGAAATAGCAGGGCCAATGAAGCTATGCATCTTGGATATCAATACAAATGCAACACTTTCCTGTAGTGTAATTGGATCGATTTACAGTACATTCATAAACTGAGCAACTTTGTTATGCAATGAGTTGATTAGCCAGTTTATCCTGATCATCATTGATGCTGATGCACTGTCAGTAGGATGCGAGAGCTATAAAGTAAGAAGACAAGGGGATACCTGCGTTGCCGCTGCAAGCTTCTTCTCTGCCTCCGTTACTGCAATTTGAGCTTCTTCGATTTTCCTCTCCTTTTCATCCTCCGCATCGAGCACTGCCTTACTTTGCCGCTCATTTTCTGCAATCAGTCGATCAAGATCTATCTCTAACTTTCTGCAGAGGCTTTTATAATCGAACTCTTCTCTAAGCTTCACCATGTTTTCAACTTTCATAGCCTGTTAATGGTACGCATTACACTGATTTTTAAGAATCATTCTACACAAAAGTTAGTTATAAAAGCACAAAAGAGCCAGCATGTCAAAACTTTTATCATACAACCAACATCAGCTATAAAAGCACACAAAAGCCAGTATATCAAACGGTTTATCGTATAACAGATAACTTACTCTCTGACCAAACAGAATTGTGCTTGTTGTTTCCCCCCGATGCTGAGGTGATGGCCCAATAGTTATGATAAGTGAGGTCCTCGCTGTCCCTGGCAAGATAAGATCACCATTTAAAAGAAGAAGGCAACAAGCTGCCTTATATATCTTTTCACGAAGTAGACAATGAAACTATAAACGCTATACAGAATGTGGCAAAGTTCTTCAGAACCTTACCTCCGAACGAATCTCTGAGCAATCTAGTTAGCTTAGAGTCCCTGATAGGCACATGCGGACTACTTTCAGCAAGCGCATTGATGCACTTTCCGAGGGCAGTGAGTGACAAGTTAATGTACTTTGCTTCTTCCAATAGAAGGCCTTCGCTACCTGAAGACAAAGCAGAGAGTATTGTCTAAAAAATGAGGAAATGCTACATGAGCACTGCAAGCAGCGATTTTAATCACAACAGAAACAAAGATTCCCACCTGATTTGACAACCCTCTCTGATCCTGCCAAGTCAACTATAAGCAGTTTGCTTTTCCGAATAGTTGAAATTGTATGTCCCTTTGACTGCATGCTTGATCCATTCTCACTGAGAACAGCAACTTCTCTCTCCTGCTTGACTTTGACAGTCTTTTTGACATTTACCTGGTATAATCCAACACCTAAGAATTGTGACATGTTTTTCCATTACGTGAATAAATAATGCCTTTGAGAGATATTGATGGTGCGTACCAGAAGTATTGCATGACTACGAGACGACTCAGTATTCAGCTTTGTGTTTGAAGCAATACGATTTGCCTCTCCAGTCTTCAAGAGCTCAACAAAGCTCTTCTGATCTCGGACTTCGACGGAAGTCGCACCAGGTAATGCTATATCACCAGTCTTAGGATCCTCAACAATAGATATATTGTCTTTCTCAGGGGCAAGAAGATCCTGTACTGCCTCCATATATAGCTGTAGCATTGCCTCAAAAAGAACACTTGTTAGTTGTTACAAAGAAATATGAAAGCATTTCATTCAAGTCTACCATGACCTCGTAGAGTGGACATGAAGATTAGACTTTCAATATTAAAGCCATTGTACTATCCATTGTTGTTCCAAATACCACAAACGAGCGTTTGAAATCACATTAGACCTGTAAATATGAGACTGTCACTGAATCTTGATCACAGGATGAATCGGCAAGGATGTCTTCCATTGCTCGCACCATTATCCCACGGTCAGCCGTATCTTCTTCACCCAATTTTCCCAGAGTGAACGTTTTCCCAGTCCCCGTCTGTCCGTAAGCCATAACTGTCCCATTATAACCCTCCAGCACACTCTGCAAACAGAAACCAATCGTGGCAACTACATGGTTGAGATTATCATCGATTGATAAAACATGGCCATTGCAGTGCTGTGCAATTCGAGACTGTTTAAGCATTGCTAAAATTAAGATTTGTGGCAGTAGGATCGCGCGTGATGGAGACTTAGCTAATCAAGTTGTTCAAAGCTTCTTAAGTAAACAAGAAAACAAAGCACAAGAAAACTGAAAGGAACAGAGAACATAGAAGCAACCTCAACTACTGGTTTTGCAACTACTTCATAGACGCGCCTTTGAGAAGCGGTCTCAGTCAATATCTCATCAAATTGAAAAGTCTCACAGTCCCAGCTATTCTTTCGTAGCTTGAGTCGTTTCAACTGCAGTCACGAAATCAAGTTGGCAAGTCACGATAGCCGAATATCAATAGTGGGAAAGACGTTTTCTTATGTTTCCAGCTGTAAAACCAGAAGATAATGGACATATTTTTGTAACAAGGAAGAAAGCTTGGAAGAGCAATATAACCTCTGGCATCAATTCGACATAATCAGCAAAATCGGCATCCGACTTTAGCTCCTCTGCATTCCTCGGACGAAGCCTCACCGCAACCCTGACCCTTCCCGCAACTGATGATAATCAAGCAGACGATGATATCATCATGTATTCTCAAACTGTATTTCTATGAGCAAATTGTTAATCGTATGACGCTATTTCAAAGCATGAAGGGACATCTTCTTACGATAACTCAGAATGCATTTCTGTGAGAAAAGTACAAGTGACCACTAAATAAGGCATCTAAGACGATGCAACGCCTTGCCATTTCAAAAGAGATTTATTCAAAATGGCAAAGGGTTTTAATTCTTTGAAGACTGGAGCGAGCCGGGAGTTTTTCAGATGTATGTTCAGCTATCCCTCTCCAAATCTTAGTCAGTATCACCGACAGCTGGTCAGTTATTTCAGGTTTTTGAACGTTAAAGAAGAGCGCAACGCAGTGTTTCAGGATCCGGCTATCCTGATTCCCACTCTGATTTGCAGAATTCCGAGTCTATCACGGTGACTACTGGCATTTACACCTGCTCTTCACAGCGTACACTGTGCAATATTTTGATTCTTCAGAGTGTGCAGTATGATTATATGATTATGATGACTATGAATTCAAGTAGTATCCTCTAATGCTCGCTTCTAAAGATAAACGAACCTCCTGAATCATCTTTCCCACTCCTTCCTTGGCTCGCACGCCTCCCTTGCTGAGCTGTGGATGGCGTTGTCGACCTGATCCTGGACGGAGGAGGGACTGTGGGAGAAGAAGCTGTTTGAACTGCCGGTTTGACGCAAGAGCTCAATGAGAGGGGCCTTTCAAGGCGCACCATTATCAATTTAGGCGATCAACCTGCAATGGCATTACACTCGTGAGAAGAGAGTCGTACAATAACGCGGCATTCTGTGCAAAAAACCGACAGTATTGCGACAATCACCTGTTTTAAGCTAGGCCTGTAGTTGAATATGCCGTTGCTCCTAGCCTGAAGATTTCAACAATATGTGTCTCGCAGTTAAGAATGCTAATCTATGTTCACTGTTAGCTCTACTTGCTTAAGCTGTTAATCTATCTTAAACTCGCTTGTTGCCGGCAATAATGAGCACTCCGAGCTATCTGCTCGCAGGCAATGACAGAAGAAACGCTTGAAGGAACCATACGAACGAGATATTATAGACTTTTAGGGTCTCACAAAGGCGTAGTTTCATGCAATTTCAATCTCAATCAAGATCAATCGCGGGCTTACACAGAGCTTCTCGGTGCAGCCCGAGCTTCATCCGAAGCTCAGAAGGATTCTGCGAAGCGGCGAAGCAGGACACTATGCTCTCGCTTTGCTTCTAGGAGACCAGCTTGGTTACGTGCCCTTCCTAATACGAAACAAGGCAAGGCAGTGGCGTCCTCCGTTGTAAAGCGATTCCGAGGTAATGCTGCGATGTGTCCGCACACAACAATTCACGACAAAGGGAAGGACGTGCAAAGGGCCCCGAAGGGAGGACGGAACGCCGTGGGAAAGGCGGGGGAGAGAGAGAGAGAGAGAGAGATGACTGTCGGCCATGGTTTCACCTGACTACCACATCACACGCACTTAATTAATCAGAAACGTCTGGCAAATTTGCTGAGTCTTATGGAATAGCCAATACCAATTTCTTTTTACTATTTGTTGCAATAGAAAGGTTCTACTTCCCGAATAAACGGAAGTAGTGACTAGCACGTTCAACGTCCTAATTAATTCAGCATCAAATGCTCCACCTCTGCTGTGATCGTGCTATGTTCATGGCAAAGTTCATGATTGATCCTGATTCCAGTACAAAAGGGCTGTCTCAGAATTTCAAGGTCGCGATGTCACACTGTGGAAAAGGAGTAGACGACGACAGAAAGAAAAGGAGAGGCACAATCTCTCTCGCTAGAGCTGGTCCAGGCTTGTAAGCACATTATAGCATTGTAGGCAGACGCCATAGCTTGGTCAACTGAAGATAACCATCATGAAAAACGACAGGCATAATCTCTTGCTAGGCCTGATCCAGGCTTGCCACATAGAGCTACCGTTACTATAGATAGGTTTGTCAACAGACGCCATAGCTCGAGCATTTGGGAAAACATATACAGCGGAGTCGGTTGAGAAATTAAAATCTTCAACAGACAGACAGACATACCCGCAGAAGGCTCGCTAATTGCAATCGCCAGCAGTGATCGGCAATCGGCAATCCAAATGTTGAAATCTGATGGAGTACAGTCAGCTCGAGACCCGTTGGTCGCCTGCTGTAGCAAAACGCATCGTGGATTCAAATTTGTGCTTTTGCCTTTTATCTTTTTGGAAAATTTACATGGGACTCCACAAGTTGATCTCATCAAGGTAAACAGGCCAGTAAAAGGGCACGTTGGTAAAGAGCACGAGTCCGGCCCTTTCCGCTTGTGGAATTTTAGGCACGCCCCTAGGCCTATTCCCAAAGCCTTCATAGTGAGAGGGGCGAATAATCTTCGGTTGGAACACAATCAAATGTAAGAGGGGCTCCACATGGGCGCAATTACAAATAGTTTTTTTTTAAATAATGCGCAGAGAATATCAATATTATGAATAAAAGGTATTTACAAATAGTTGTCCAAACTTTCTTACTGCACCAAAAGGAACCTGAAAATCTAGGGGAACCAACGACTCCCCTTCACTTAAGCAACGGAAACGCCCCCACCCCCCTCCCACAAAGATCGTTCAATGACACCTTCTTTTCACTCTTCCTTTTGGCAATGCCTCTAGCCTCTTAGTCGCTTCACTCACAAATTCTGCAAAAACTCCCTTGTCACGATAAATGACATATGCATTAAATAATGCAATAGTTGTAGGAGGGTGTACCCTATTTAACATGTATCACAATTGTGATAGCGATCACAACTACCTTGGCTTCTTGAACATGCCTACAAGTCACACTAGGCGCTCCGCGCCTAGACTCAGCCGGCGCCGGGGTGGGCACGATTTTTGCGGGCGGGGGCGGGTGCTAGACGCATGGCACTCGCCCCCGTGTTCTCTTTTTTTCTTGTGGGGGAGGTGGGGGGCTGCCACGTGGCACCTGCCCCCCACCTCTCGTTAACTAATAGTAAAGATGTATTGTCACCCAAATCTTGAAGGTTCTAGGAGGAAATACTCCACTACTTATTAGTAGCAAATAAATAAAATCAATCACCCTTCCAACTCCACCTCTGCTCTAGCGCAATGCTCTTTCCCCTAGTCCTCTTAGCTCTACCCCTCTATAGCTTAACGTTGCCTAGCTCATTCTCCTCTCCAACACTAGCAAGTCTACCTCCTCTACCACAATGCCCACCCATCACTCCTCATACGTTGGGCCATCTTCGGAGCTAAAAACACCCTCTACACCACTTGCAATAGTCTCAGATGTGTGAATATTTCATTTTGCACAAAGATTTTTGAATTTACATGATTTAGAATTTTACTAAATTAATGTAATAGAATGAATGGTGTGTAAATCAATAAAATCATATGATCTATTATACGCTTTGTAATCTATTACAATGGTTGATTGGAATATACACTAATTGATTGGTGGATTGCTTTCAATTCAAGTAGAAACCGTAATGTTCATTATTGACCAATTTCTCATGCAAGGTTTATATTAAACACTATTCATTAAGCATAAAGTTCTCAAATAATACAATTCATTGAATCCAATGGTATATTAATTTGTCTAGTTTTGTTACGCGATTTGAGAAGACACATATGGAGGAAACCCTTACCAAATATTATATTTATCTTCACCATGATTCTTCAGTTCATGGTTTTCTCTCTCATTTTACTTTGTTGTCCACCTTAGGACATCAAATTAGCTTGTTTTAGATGTTATCAATATGTAAGGATGAGGTGGAGATCTTTAACGTTGAGTATCAAGTTGTGTTCTTAAATAACTAACATGGCACACTCTACCACCTTCTTTCCTCTTCTCACCATTTGTCCATGAATAAATTTCTCTTCGATACATGTTATACAAAACCACACTCCATCTATCGGTGGTTGAATCACCATCTTTGGTGCATGGAGGATCACATGCACTTCCAATATTTTTCTCACGCACGAGTCACATACCATCAAGTCTATTTACATGGCTAATCCTAATGCTCATACCTTCTCTTCAATAAGGCAAGATACTTGAATCATTGTTGACAATCAAAGGCCATGTTTTCCATGTGAAAAAGAAGCTTGTCATTTCTCTTCTCCACCTTGCAACTGGTTGCTTATAAGCACTTATTTTTAAGTAGTTTGGTTGTGGGTTGTCCACTGTGTCCATAATTGTAAACAACTTTCTTGAAGCAATGCTTTTCTATTCAAGGATGTCATTAGATGGCAATTAAGACTCAATCCACCAATGATTGAATGGAAACATTTGGTAGTATCAAGATGAGCTCAATGGTAGGACATGGATGAACTCCATTATTCATTTAAGAGCTCAGCTCTCCCATGGCTTAACTATCTCTCACTTAGTTGGTTGTACTCTAGCCCCAAACCACCTAAGCTTTCTTCATACTCCTCATGCAATCAAAAAACCAAGAGATTTAAGTAGTGGACTCCCACTTATCTTCCTATGTTGTAGTTTGAAAGCTTAAAGGCTTGTAGATGGTATCATTATTTGAGTGATGTGCTCCTCAAGTCTCCACCTTAACTCTTTTGCATCCATATCAAGTAACATCACCACCAAGAAGAAGATAGAGAAGGAAAGAAGAAGAAGAAAAGTATATGTTAGTGATGTGGTCCATTGGAAAAGGTGCTCCTTCCTAGTTGGGTTGGACTTTAAGGGTTAGGGAGGATGGATTACAAGAAGTGAAAGGCGAAAGGCTCAATGTAGAAGTAGAGTTGATGGCTCAATGTTCTCCATAAACTCATGCAATTGCTTCTCAAGTGGATTATAGCTTCTCTCAAGGAAGATTGTTATTGTTGAGGAGAGACCAAGATGTGTCTTTCTCAAAGAAGATAAGGTATCAATAGTTGAAGATCTTTAATTTCTTCTAAAACAATTAAGGGTACAAGGTGGCCTTGCCTTTTCTTGGCATTTTTGCATCTTGAGATGTTCAAGAAGATATCCTTCTTTTGTTTATGTCTTCTTCAAACTTGGTCTCCTACAACTTGCCACATGTTCTTAATTTACATTCACTTGATGAAGCCTTGAGAGGAACATGTAATTCTTTCTAGTTCAAAAAATTGAAAAAAACATAGTACAAGTTGAACTCATTATCACTTTACCTTGTATTGTGCCTACTAACCCCCCCCCCCCCCCCACCCAATGCATGACAAATGTGGCAATCTTTGAAGTGTTATAGGGGTGTGGTGTGCTTAATGGATATTGCTAGACTCCTTTGGTGTGCATGATATTTTTCCTATTTGAAATTTTTTAATATACGATCTGAATTGATCATTTATTTCTATGCAAAGGAAGTACAATGTCACAACCTTGAAATAAGCCACTCATAGAAGTTTGGATTATATGGAAGTGATATGCAGGTGTCAAGAACTTGCGATGTCATTGCCACGAATGATATGTATATAATTACATCTAGGATCACGTTATTTGGGCCTATTTACTAGTAGTATGCAACCCATCCCCTGTTAAGAGCTTGTCAAGCAAAAGATATTATAATAGTTCTTTGTTTAATGGAAAGTTGGTACCACTACCAACATTCTAGGGAAGTGGAGGCAACATATATAAGATCACACATAGAAGTCATCATAGCTCTTCTATGCTCACTTATAGTCATTAGATGACTTTTGCTTTTGGCAACTAAAGCTTGGATGGTATACCATTCCCACTCGACTATGCTTTGTAGTTGTGTACTAGTAGCACTCATAGGGAAGTAGGGGCAACATATGTTGGATCACACACGGAAGTCATCATAGCTCTTATTTGTTCACTTGCAATCATTGGATGACTTTTACTTTTTCCAAATAAAGCTTAGATGGTATACCATTCCCATGCAACTATGCTTCATCCTTCTATTCTCTATTCTAGCTCCTGTACCTCTACCAATCTCTTTTGGTAGTGCTTTGTGTGAGAAGAAGGAAATAATTGAAAGTTCTTGGCTATAGCTTTGGGGATGAAATGTGAGAGCACCTCCATCATCAATGGATAATTATCAGAGATGTATTCTTGCTCTTCCCATGTCACTCATATTGTCAGAAGCTTTTCATGCTCCTCAGTTAGAACACCAATGTCAACTTGAATGTACATCCAAGAAACCAATGATATCACATCATCAATTTCCTTATGGCACTTAGTTACTAGTTGATTCTCCTTTTATACCATTTCTTACCCCATCTCTAAAGATCTATCATGATCAATTTAGGATGCAAGAATATTGGAAGGTTGGTTTGACTCCAAGTTCATATCCCTTTTTGTCGAAGCACTAATCGTGTTTCTTGACTAAGTTGATAGGTTTAAGTGCATGTAGGATCTATGATAGTTTGGATGCCACTTTTGATTTGGTAGTAGTAGGTACAAGTTTGGTGAATTTGTCATTCTTGGCAATCAAGGATAATTGCTTGCTTGGAACCTTGAATAGATTGGAAGTAGGTATTTACTTAGAATCCTTGAGTATGTGTTGAGATATTTGCAATCACACCTACTTCAGTCCCTTTGTGAGAAGCAGTGAGGGCTCAGGACCAGAATCCCATATGCACAATAGGAGAAAGTACCACCACTCAATTCCTATAAAGCATTATACTTGCACTCTTTTTCTAATGCAATGATGGTACTCTTTTCTTTCCAGTAAAGTGTCATGTCATTGTCAATACACAAGATTGTGTTTATGAGTCCAAGTCCCAATCTTGGAACCTAATTCACTTGTGTAACAATTTGTCCTAGTCATGGTCAATGTCTACATGAGTTCCTTTTTCCTCTTTCAACCTCCATAGCTTCCACATCTGCCATGCTCTAGATCCCTCGTATTTCATATGGTATCAGAGCTCAACTAAGCATGGCTTAGCATGTCTTAGGTCTCCTCTCTACTCCTTCAACTCCTCTTCATCCCTGGATAGCTCAGGATCAATGTACAATTCATTTTCTAAACTTCATCTTCAGTCAAGCTTGTGGCAACCATAGCCAAACAGCATATAGCTCTAATTGAGCTCTTAGATCTTGCAATAGAGACTTTATTTCTACACGCTTCCTTCTAAGGAATTGTCCATGACTTCAAGGCACTTCATCTTGTCACGACAAACGTCAAGATTGTGCGCCATAGCACCCAACATTGCAAAGATTGTACCTCGCTACCAGAAAGACGACAGCAGACTGTCATACAGTCGAATCCTCCTGTGTGTGTTGCGGAATGCCCTACAACCATAGGGCTTTGGAAGTTGTATAAGCTTCCTCCTCACCAAATCATTCGTGCCATTGCTGCCTATACGAGCTACTGTAAACGAAAAATCAGTCGCCTCTCTATCAGAAACCCTAGTCCTCCATAGCCACAAGCACCAAAAGCTCATAATTGTCATCATCTCTTTATTCTCCTTAGTCCAAGAAACTTATTGCCACTGTGGTCTATTATCGCAGTCAAAACCCAACAAGATTTACCACTCAAATCAATAAGAAAGGGAAGCTGTGAAGATTTTTTGAAGATCATCAAGTCAAACTCAAGCAACAAACATCAAAGTTCAAACTAGTATCTTTTGATACTACACTGCCATTACTTATGTCTTTTGACACATTAAAAATCAACTCTATTACTGAAAATTTTTAGAGTTTCAAGATTGATTCTCGATGGAAATTATGAAGACTAAGGTTTGAAATATCTTGAAGGATTTTTTGAAAGGTTGAAGATTCAAGGACATAGTGTCCATTGACACTCACCTAGTGCTTCTTGGCACTTATACTCAACTACTCTGCTGCTGAAATCTAGTGCTGATTTGTTGTTGCTCCAGCCTTCTAACATGGGAAAAGACTCTCCAACTGCTCGCTTCAAAGGAGTCGAGTTTCACACCTGGTAGACCCGCATCAAACTCATCCTGATGAAGAAGGGCCTCTGGGCCATTACCACTGGAAAAGAAAAGAAGCCTTGTGATGCGGATCTTGCT